>NW_025340775.1:0-1538 GCF_016433145.1 Gracilinanus agilis | reverse complement strand
GGTTCCCCACTTAGGCTTTAGTTCCTGGCTGTGTTTGCCTCCACCCACGCCTCTGCTCAGCCGGCACCCACGCCTCTGCTCAGCCGGTGCGCGCCCAGCGTCCACTCTCTGCTCCCGCGCTCAGATTTCGCGTGCGTTCTTGACTTAATGGGGTCCTAAGTCTTGCTGCTCTCAGGAACAGGTCCCGGAGCTGCAGATGACTCGATGGGTGCCCCAAACTTGCTCTATTTCTTTTTAGCTGGGTTCGGAGCTATAGGTGAGTGTGGAGGGGGTGGGGGTGGGGCAGTTGCTCAGCTCGCGATTGAGTGAGCGAGAGCCCTTTTTAGCCTGGAGATGTCTCAATTCCACGTACCTTCCACGCTGTGCCCTGTTGTGGGGTTCCTCCGTTTGTCTGGACTTGTTTTTATGTCCCCTTGAGGAGTTTTGTGTGTTTCGGTCAGGAGAGGTTAAGAGCTGCTTCTTACTCTGCCGCCATCTTAACCCGGAAGCCCCTGGGCCAGAGGTTTTTAATATGGACTAACCAACGTTTCTGCCTCCTTCTCCCTGCTATGAGAAAATCTTGCGTGATTTGCCAAGATCCTAAACTTTAGGGCACTGGGTCACAAAGGATTTTCTCTTATTTGATGTGATGATGCCCATTAAAAAAATTCAGGGGGCAGCTAAATGGCTCAGTGGATAGAGATGGGAGGTCCTGGGTTCAAATCTGGCCTCATATATTTCCTAGCTATGTGACTCAGGACAAGTCACTCATTGTCCATTGCCTAGTTCAGTGATGGGCAAACTTTTTTTTTTAAGCATTTATTAATATTTATTTTTTTGAAAAGTTAACATGGTTACCTAATTCATGCTCTTACTTTCCCCTTCATCTCCCGACTTCCCCCTCCCCCTATGGCAGATGTGTACTTCTACTGGTTTTAACATGTGTCATTGATCAAGACCTATTTCCAAATTGTTGATAGTTGCATTGGTGTGGTAGTTTCGAGTCCACATCCTCAATCATGTCCGCCTCAGCCCATGCGTTTAAGCGTTTGTTTTTCTTATATGTTTCCTCTCCTGCAGTCCTTCCTCTGAATGTGGGTAGCTTTCTTTACCATAAATCCCTCAGAATTGTCCTGGGTCATTGTATTGCTGCTGGTTCAGAGGTCCATTACATTCAATTGTACCACAGTATATCAGTCTCTGTGTATAGAGTTCTTCTGGTTCTGCTCCTTTCACTCTGCATCAATTCCTGGAGATCCTTCCAGTTTACATGGAACTCCTCCAGTTTATTATTCCTTTTAGCACAATAGTATTCCATCACCCGCATATACCACAGTTTGTTCAGCCATTCCCCAATTGAAGGACATTCCCTCCTTTTCCAGTTTTTTGCCACCACAAAAAGCGCAGCTATGAATATTTTCGTACAAGTCTGTTTATCTATGATCTCTTTGGGGGTACAAACCCAGCAATGGTATGGCTGGATCAAAGGGCAGGCATTCTTTTATAGCCCTTTGAGTATAATTCCAAATTGCCAGCCAGAATGGCTGGATCAGTTCACA
>NW_025340774.1:0-4961 GCF_016433145.1 Gracilinanus agilis | reverse complement strand
TGAAGGGGAAAGGGGAGCATGAATCATGTAACCACGTTAAAAATGAATATTAATAAATGTTAAAAAAAAAAAAAAAAAAAAAAAAAAAAGAATTACACCCTCTAAGGTCTTCCCAGTGGGAGGTGGGGAGTTAGCTACTTTGGCCCACTGATATCTATCAAGTGGGGTGTCCAAATACACACCCCATGGCTCATCAAGACCCTCCTCCTACATTTGGGGTACAAACCCAACAGAGGTATGGCTGGGTCAAAGAGTAGGAGTCTTTTAAAGCCCTTTGGGTATAGTTCCAAATTGTCCTCCAGAATGGTTGGACCAATTCACACTTCCACCTTGCTGATGGTTTTAAATAAATAGTGCTTATTATTTTGAGAAAAGGTTCTCCTATTCCTATATTTTCTAGTGTTTTCAATAGGAATGGGTGTTGTATTTTGTCAAAGGTTTTTTCTGTATCTATTGAGATAATCATATGATTTCTATTAGTTGGGTTGTTGAGTTTTCCTAATATTAAATCATCCTTGCATTCCTGGTATAAATCCCACCTGGTCATAGTGAATAATACTTGTGATAACTTGTTTTGTTTAATATTTTTGCATCTATGTTCATTAATGATATTCATCTATAGTTTTCCTTCTCTGCTTTTAGTCTTCCTGGCTTGGGAATCAGTACCATATTTGTATCATAAAAAGAACTTGGTAAGACTCCTTCTTTGCCTAATTTATCAAATGGTTTGTAGAGTATTGGGATTAATTGATCTTTAAATGTTTGATAAAATTCACTTGTGAATCCATCTGGCCCTGGTAATTTTTTCTTAGGGAGTTCTTCGATTTTTTCTGATATGGGATTATTTCAGGTTATAAAAGACTTTAGAAAGGCACCTAGTAGATAGAGTGGATAGAGAACCAGGCTCAGTGGATAGAGAACCAGGCCTGAAGACAGGAGGTCCTGGGTTCTGTAATACCATTTTCTGATAAGAAAATGGAGAGCAAGTTGAGTGACAATCAACAGTTTGGAATTCAGAACCTTATCCAGATGCCATGAGCCAAGGGGCAAAAGACAGTTGCTGCTAACACTATAAAAAGGCATGAGCTGAGGCAAACAGTCTCTCAGTTGTGAGACAGGGACCCTGAGTGGCTGGGTGGGTAGGCCAAGCAACTGCTTTAGTTACTTGTATCCTGCTTAATTGATTACCACATTAACAATTACTGAATAGAGCTGTGAGATAGATTCCAAATTACCTGATTAACAAGAAGAACATCATCAACCCTCAGGCCACTAGTCACAGCCAAGGTGCCTGGTCTGAACTGGACCAGAGAGGGAGAGTCATCTCTCCAGCCAACTAACATAACCTGATTATCGATTGATCATCTATCTCCATCTTCCATAGTTTAGCATAGATTCCCAACACCTCATTCCTCAACCTTGCTCCTTCCCCTGAATTAGTATAATTAAATTCTTAAAGCTCATTTAGGTGAAGGCTGATTTTATCCTAAAGATCAGTGTAATATTCTGGCATCTAGGGGAAGGGAATACTTTAGCAAAGTCAGTCAACCGCATTATCCATTCATCACCAACATCTATCCATTTATCATCAACATCTATCCAATCAACCCTAACATCTATCTATCAAGTCAACTCCAGAACAAGCAGCCAGAGAAGCTATGTGATTCTATTCACAGCTTCTCATTGGATCACTTAGTTCTGGGCACTGTAGGTGGGAACTAGTGCTCAGCTGAGCTACAAATATTTGGGGGACCTTGTGTTCACTATCTCAAACTTAGTGTTTACTTAGGCTTCTCATCCCTACTCAGCTTAAGTCCTTATACCACCTGAGGACCTTGGGCTATCTCTCTATCAGGCCCAATCCAGAAGCTCCATACGCCCATAACAGTTCAAATGTTACTTCAGTCATTTCCCAGCTATGTGACTCTGGACAAATCACTTAACCCCAATTGCCTATCCCTTACTATTCTTCTGGCTTTGGAATCAATATTTAGTATCCATTCTAAGACAGAAGGTAAGAGTTGGGGGGAAAAGACTTTAAAGACAAATAGATAATTTTATATTTGATCCTAGAGGAAATAGTGAGCCAGTAGAATTTATTGAATGGGGGAAATTATATGATCAGACATGCATTTGGGAAATATCAATCTGACAGTTAAATAGAAGATGGAATGGAGTAAGGAGATACTTAAGAAGGGAGGGGTTAATGAAAGTATTAGTCAATTGTTTTTGCAGTGGTTCAGATACAAGGTGATGCGTAATTATACCAGGGCAATTTTAGTTTCAGAGAATAGAAGAGAGTAAAAATGAGGAATGGGGAAACTAAGAGAGAGTAAGAAGTTAAGGTTAACATTTAGGTTGCAAGTTTAGGTGACTAGGAGGATGGTGGTACCTAATTATAATAGGGAAGTTTTCTAGAAGAATATGTTGGAGGAAATATTTTGTTTAATTTGGGCATATTTAGTTTATTTTTTCTCCAGTAAATTTTACTGTATTTTTTACAATTACATGTAGAAACATTTTTTTTAATTTTTTTTAAACCCTTAACTTCTGTGTATTGACTTATAGATGGAAGATTGGTAAAGGGTAGGCAATGGGGGTCAAGTGACTTGCCCAGGGTCACACAGCTGGGAAGTGTCTGAGGCCGGATTTGAACCTAGGACCTCCTGTCTCTAGGCCTGGCTCTCAATCCACTGAGCTACCCAGCTGCCCCTGAAACATTTTTTTATCATTTATTTCTGACATTTTGTTATTAAAATTATCTTCCTCCTTCCCCATTCTTCTTTCTCCTCTTCTGGAGATGGTAAGAAATTGGATATAGGTTATATATATGCTATCATGCAGTACATACTTCCAAGTCTGTTATATTATGAAAGAAAACACATATCACACTTATAAGAAAACATTTATGAACAAAATAAGGTGAAAATGGTCTGCATTTTTACTGCATTCTTACTCTATCAGCTCATTCTCTGATAGTGGATAGTGTTTGTTCTCATAAAACCTTTGGAGTTGTCTTGGATCACTGTGTTTCTGATAATAGCTAAGTCATTCACACTTCTCAATGAAACAATATTTTTTTACTTACTTACATTGTGTTACTGTGTAAATTGTTCCCTTGGTTTTGCTCACTTCACTTTGCATCAGTTCATATATGTCTTTCCAAGTTTTTCTGAAATTATCCTGCTCAACATTTCTTATGGCACAAAAGTATTCCACTACAATCATATACCACAACTGATGTAGGCATTCCCCGTTTGATGGACACTTTCCAATTCTTTGACACTACAAAAAGAACTGTCATAAATATTTTATGCAAATTGATCCTGCTCCCCTTTCTTTGATCTTTTTGGGATACAGACCAAGTAGTGATATTGCTGGATCAAAAGGTATAGTCAGTTTTATAGCCCTTGGACATGGTTTCAAATTGTTCTCCAGAATGGTTAGATCTTGTTTTTTAATCTTACAATCTGTTCACAACTTCATCAACAAGGTATTAGTGTACCAGTTTTCCCACATCCCCTCCAACATTTATCATTTTCCTTTTCTTTCATATTAGCCAACTTAATAAGTATGAAGTGGTATCTCGGAGTCCTTTAAATTTATATTTTTCTAATCAATAGTGATTTAGGGTATTTTTTTCATATCTATAGATTAGTTTTGATTTCTTCACCTGAAAACAGCCTGTTCATATCCTTTGAGACATCTATGAGATATCCAGTTTGAGATGTCTAAAGGTTAGTTGGATATCTAAGACTTAAGATCAGCAGAAAGGATTGGCCTAGACCACTAGATCTGAGGAATGATCATTGAATCCATTGAAGCTAATGAGGTCATCAAATGAAATAGAATAGAAAAGTAAGAGAAGAGGGCTTAGGACATTATCCCTATGGGACACTCATGGTTAATAGACATGACCTAGATAATTATCCCACAATAGAGACAGAGAAGGGGCTGTCAAATAAGTAAGATGAAAAACAGGAGAAAGCAATGTCATGAAAACCTAGAAATAACAAAATGTTAAGAAAAGGATAATTGAATGTCAAAGGCTATAAATAGGTTGAAAATGGAAAAAGGGCTATTTGGAAAAAAGAGTATGGCTGAATGATGAGGTTAGAAGCTTTACTATAGAGAGCTAAGAAGCAGAAATTGGAGGCATCTATTGTAGATGACATTCTAAAGAAATTTAGCAATAAAAGGGAGGAGAAATATTAAAAGGTCAATGCATAATTTCACAATATATAGCATATATAAGTATGGCATACTATTATAATTGAATTAAATTTATAATTAACATCATTTGATAAATATCATATATCGATTAACATACATATTTTCCTTATTGTATTAGTATCCTAGGTATTTGAATACAAAATGTATTTATACAATAGACATTGTTGTTGTTTAGTCTTTTTTTGTGATTCAATGTAAAAATTAAAATGAAGTTACAATAATTTCAAATATTATATTTTTATAAGATTTATTTATAATCACTAGAAGTAAAGGAATAATAAGATAACAAAATAAAACCATATGCCCAAGCTAATCTACCTGTTCAAAAAGCCCCACATTCACAGCTGCCCTCACAGGAAGAGAAGAGACCTAGACACCCAGCTCCCCACAATTTATTTCCTGTCTATGTCAGCACATAATGACAGGAAGTCAGTGGGCTCCTGGGTAATGTAGTTCAAAGGTACAAGATTTCCAATAACACAGTGATTTGGAGACTTTCTTGGCAAAGATATTGAAGTTGCTTGCCATTGTACAGACGATAAACTGGGGCAAACAGGATTAAGTGACTTGCCCAGGGTCACAGAGCTAGCAAGTGTCTTGTAATAAGTGAGATATTTCAGAGAGTATTTTGATGGTAAAGAGAAGGCAGACTTATGCGTGAATGTCTGTCAGCTCTCTCTTTCTCTCTCTCTCTCTCTCTCTCTCTCTCTCTCTCTCTCTCTCTCTCT
>NW_025340773.1:0-4531 GCF_016433145.1 Gracilinanus agilis | reverse complement strand
GAAAGAAAGAAAGAAAGAAAGTTGGGTCTGTAAGCTGAGCTGACAAGCTGGCCTGTTTGTTCACAAACTTGGATGTGATCTGAGGTTGCGTCAGAAGAGGCACTCTGCCCAAGGCATTGGTGGACAGTCTCACTGTTCACTGCCCTGGTCATATTCTATCTGGGGCACTGAGTGCTGGAGGTCACAATTTAAGAGGGACAGCCTGACATAGTGAATAGAACCTGGATGATGGAGAGCAGGATGGGGAAAACTGAAGACCATGTCACATGAAGAAGACACTAAAGAAGTTAAGGCTTTTTAGCCTGGAAAGGCAATGACTGCTAGCTGTGTTCAAGTATTTCTAGGGTTGTAAGGCTGAAGAAGGATCAGAAGTCTTTTGCTTGGCCCCAGAGCTAAGGGTGAAAGTTGTGATAGGGTTAACTTAGGCTAAATGTTAGGAGGAAATGCCCAAGAGAGCTGTTGACTGAAGGTCTTCAAACAAAAGCTGACTGACCACTTGACAGGTAGGTTGTGGATATTTATTCAGGAGCAGGTTGAACAAGAGGTCCCATCTTCCTCTGAGATTCTGTGATTCTGAACTGAGTTGTTAATATTTTTGAGCAAAAGGGTTTTTTGTTTTGGCTATGAATAATATCCTTTGGCTACAAATACTGGCAGCAGTTATGCCCATTTTAAAGATGAGGAAACAGACTCAGAGAGATCAGGAGACTATTATATATCCAAGTTCACGTAGCTAATAAAGGCCAAAGCCAGGAGTTAGATCTTCTGATAACAACCCCAGTGCTAAATGTATTGCATCCTGCTGCCCTTGAAGTCCCCTTAGTCACCCAGGGTGAGGGCACTGGATAGGTGGCTGGGGAAAAGTTAGGGGGGATCCAGAAGAGGAGAAGCCCATCTTTGGCTTTGCTTCAGCTCTGGTCACATCACAGCAAGAATAACTTGACTTTGAGGGCTTCCCGTCTGGTTACAGGTTTAAAATAATACCATGGGGGCAGGTAGGTGGCTCAGTGAATAGATAGCCTGGCCTAGACTTAGAGGCACTGGGTTCAAACTCAGATATTTCTGAGTTGGATGTCTTTAGGCAAGTCACTTAACCCCAACTGCCTAGCCTTTACTGCTCTTCTGCCTTGGAACAGATAATTAGCATTAATTGTGAGATAGATGGTAAGAGTTTTAAAAAACCCAAACCCTGCTACTTTTCTCCTCTTCATAGTTTATGTTATTTCCCCTCCCTCCCTTTGCTGGCTAGATTTAGCCACCTGCCAAAGAAGAACCTGCCTCATTTCCCCAGATAGCAGAAAAGATCCATCAAACGATGACATCAGCTCCAGGTTTCCTGGATTCTTTTTTAACAATAAAAAGTTTCATGTGCTCTATCCTGCCATGATTGCAATTGTAGCATAAGTATCTGCTAGCAGAAAAAAATGTACATTAAAATGAATTTGTATTTTATTAATCACCACATCATTGACAGACATTTGAAAAATAGTAATACCTCTATGGGCAAAACATTGTTGATTAGGTTGTGATCGTATGTAAATGTGCAAACTCTTAGCCTTTCTGGGTTTCTAAGATTCCCCTCTCCCCATTATTCTGAATTTGAAGGTGTCTCCCAGTTCTGTGCATCTATGTCCCAAGGGCAGTCCCATTTCTGACTCTCTATGTCCTAAGGTCCCTCCTACCTCTAAGAGTCTACATGTTAAAGTTCCTTCTAGTTCCCATATCCTTTGTTCTAAGGGTTCTCCCAGCCCTGATGTTCTGTGTTCTAAGGTCTTTTCCAATTCAAACCTTTTCTGTCTTAAAGACCCTTCCAGATCAAACATTTTCTGTTTCCTTTTGAGCCCTGACATCCTCCTCTCTTCTAAGCCATGTTCTGTGAATCTGTGGCTGTACGTGTGTGGACAAGCCTGTCTTTTATAAGTTCTTCACACCTGTGTGACTGTATGAACTGCCACTTGATAGCTTCTTGTCTGGTCCTGTCTTCAAAGACATCTAGAAGTCACAGCAAGGCACACACCACAGAATGAAATGCACGAAACACCCTGGGATGGCCAACACAAAGGCAAAGTGTCCATTTGAAAATGAAGTCCGGGCTGGTAACTGACCAGAAAATAAGGAAAAATCACAAGCCAAGGGTCGACTTGCCTACAAGATCAAACATCATCTCTTTGACTGGTCTTATGGGGGAAAACTGGGGTTAAATTAAATATTATCAGGGTTCTGAGGAAGAGCAAGTAAGAGACAAGATAAGGCAGTGGACTGGGATGAACAAATTGGGGAAATACAATTTAGAATGGGTTTGGCAATTGGAGGCCCAACTGCCAACACAGATCCATCTAGCCAGAGAGTCTGTGAAACTAACAAGTGAGTAGACTGACAAAAGGTTTATAAACAGGGGTTTTAATAATAATTGAGGGTCAGGGATAAAGGGGAGAGGTCACACTGAATCAAATCACTAAAGACCACACAGGGCCTGGGAGAATGGGTTAATGCCTACACTGCACTAATCAGACTATTACAGACTAGAAGGGAAATGGGTCTCTCACAAAGTCATGTCCACTTCAGCTCCTCTTGATGGCACAGGAAATGGGTCCACAGAAAGGTAAATCCGGGAAATGCTAATCAAGGAACTCGTCTCAGACTGGGATGTCCACCACTCCAGCTAGATCTTCTTGTTCACTTGATCTTCCCTGGCAGGTCTTTCTTCTCAGTGGTAACCACACTCCTTGGGCTCCTCACTGGGCAGGTAAAGGCATCCACATCCTCTCCCTTTCCCAGCTTTACCAGAGTCCTCAAGGGCAAACAGTTTTTTCCCTTAATTCCATTTAGAAAGTCTCTGACTGACAGCCAAGGCTTTTTCCTTTAATCTGCCTGCTAAGTCTGCTTTCCTACTTTTAAAGTCTATTTACTATTTCAGTTCCCCACTTTGCACAAAGCCAAAATAGTGTTTCACACAATTTGTGCACTACAAACTAAACTAAAATTCTAACCCAAATTAACAAACAACCTACACTAGCTCTATTCTTATCTAACACTATCCTACTCTACCCTACACTAAGGATTTTAACAAGGAAAGGTAAAGGGATAAATACATTGAACAGTTACATAGTTCAAAGCACAAAGTAACAAGTAACAATGCAAAATTTTTGACAAAATTAAAATCAACAGCAAATATGAAATATCAACACAAAAGTCAAAACAAACATAAAACATAACTCCTTTTCTAATAAAGAAATATTCTACTAACTAATAAATGCAAACAGTTTTGAAAAATACATTTTAACACAACATTGCATAAGTTTTTACATCAAAATTACAACAAAACATTAAACTCCCTTATGCAAATTACATTTAAATGTTTGAAACTCAATTATATCAAATTATTCACAGAATTTACATTTATAAACATATATACATATGATACATACATATACTATATACTATATACATGCATGATATACATATATACGCATCTGCACACATAACATATACATATCAAATATACATATGTACACCCTTTACATATATATAATACTTACACTATAATACAATTACAATATACACATCCTATTTACACTTATTTACATATCTATTTACATTATTTTGTGATATGTGATCTGTAGTATGTTATATGTTCTTCATGTAATGCAATTTTGTTATGTTTGTTGTATTTGCACTGTAATGTACATTAGTACTTTATCTTATCCTCTAATCTAATCTAACTCTATTTCCCTAGACTATTCTAAACTATCCCTATGGTATTAGTATATTAGTCTAGCTAAATCTACCTAAATAACTAGCTAACCTTTGTTAGTAACTAACTATCCTTTGTTAGTACTTACTTATCCTATAGCTAATTCTTTTTTTTTTTAAACCCTTGTACTTCGGTGTATTGTCTCATAGGTGGATGATTGGTAAGGGTGGGCAATGGGGGTCAAGTGACTTGCCCAGGGTCACACAGCTGGGAAGTGGCTGAGGCCGGGTTTGAACCTCCTATAGCTAATTCTAATTTTGTTAGTAATTATACATTGTTTTATTCCATGAGGTATACAATGTATTCTAACATGTTTGTGTTGTATGTATCTGATTTGTTATGTTGTTACTTTGCTATATTGTGTTGCAACATGTTACTGTTGGATGTGTGATACCTACCAAAATTCCAGATCTCCTTCAGATCTCCTTTCTTCTTATGATGTTCCATTTTCCTAGGAAATCTCTTCTCTCCATTTTCTCCTCTTTTTTTCTTCATTGAAATTCTCGATAGTTTTATATGCAATGTTGTATGTATATGAGTAGATACTGATACTATTTACATTACCCAAAATACTTTCAAACCATTTATCCAAATTGTCCATGAATAATCCTCTTCTTTAAGAAAATCTTTGAAAATGAAGTTTTTATCAGTTCAATTCATAAGTTCATCAGTCTTAATACAAAGTTCATAAATCTGAATCCTCTTCATCCATGTCCTCTTCCATCTGAATGTCCTCTTCTGCTGGAATGGTCCTCTCCTTACTGAACTTTCTGACTG
>NW_025340772.1:0-2283 GCF_016433145.1 Gracilinanus agilis | reverse complement strand
GTAACTTCCTTTTTCTTCTATTGTTTACTTATATTCCCCCCCTCCCCACCCCCCCTTGTGGACTGTACTCTGGCTCTTCTGTTTGTTTACTGGACCTGGGTGTTTGAGCTATTCTGTCCTGAAGGAAATCTTAGGTTGTCTCTCCCTGCTCTGCTGGTATACTGGATTAGATCAGTTGAGCTGACCTACTGAGCCAATCTGCCCTGAGGCTAAATCTTCACCAGCTGCCTTGGAGGCTGAGGGTGCCCAACCAGCTGGCCCTTCCCAGTTCCTCCCTGCAAGCCACAGAGTTCTGACCTTCATGTGGTGGTACTGAAGTACACTGTTATGGCTGCAGCCTTCACCCTGGAATCTCAGAGTCAGTCCAAGTCTTATTGCAGGTCTCAGTGCAGTAGGTGGGAGAAGGGTGTCAGGTCTCTCCCTTATATTATGGATCAACTCTCTCTGTCTGCCTTTCAAGTTGTATTCAGCAGGAGAGTCCTGTAGCTCCATCTTGTTGTTGGGTTTGGATTTCTGTCTTTTTTAAAGCTCTTTTTAAAGATTGTCATGGAAGGAGAGTCAGAGAGGTTTTGGCTTCTACTGCTTCTAAGTCACCATCTTGACTCTGCCCCAATATAATTTTTAATATTCATTTTCTAACATTTTGTGATCCATGTTCTTTCCCTCCACTCCACCCTCTCTTCCTCCCCAATATGGGCAGGTAATATGATCTGGGTTGTACATGAATCCTCATACAATATTTATTTTCATGATCATTATGTTGTGAAAGAAAACACATTTTGCTTACTGTGGAGAAAAACCTTGTATTTATTTGAGTGTGGTAGTTAGAATATAAGCTCCTTGAGGACAGACAATGGTCTCTTTTTTCTTTTTCTTCCTCAGTACCTGACATAAAATAGGTGATTAATTAATTGGTGTTGATTATTTGTATTTATTTGTGTATAATGGTATAGTGAATAGAGTGTTGGGCCTAGAGTCAGTTCCCGGGTTAAATTCTGACTTCAGACACTTCCTAGCTGTGTGACCCTGGGCAAGTCACTTCACCTTGCTTGCCTCAGTTTCTTCATCTGTCAAATGAGTTAGAGAAGGAAATTATGCCTGTATTTTAACTGTATGACCCTGGGCAAGTTATTTAACTTTGTTTGCCTCAGTTTCCTCATCTGTCAAATGAGTTGGAGAAGGAAATGATAACTATATCTTAGCTGTGTCATTGTGGGCAAGTCATTTAACTCTTTTTCCTTTAGTGTCCTCATCTGTCAAGGAAAGGGCAAATTCCTCTAGTATTTTTGCCAAGAAAACCTCAAATGGAGTCAGGAAGAGTCAGATGTGACTGATTTATGTATCAACATATATGTACTTGTCTCCCTTGTTAGAATGTAAACTCCCTGAGGTCAGGCGATGGTCTCTCTTTTTTTCCTCTGGTGCCTGGAATTCTGTAGGGGATTAATAAATGGGTGTTGATTGACTGATGCTCTTTGTGGATTTTTTTGCCCTAGTTTGTCAACATCTGTGGAGTTTCAGTTGGTTATGGGATGGCCTCGGCGTGTGACACACTGATGTCTCAGGTAGGAGTTGGTTCACTTCAGCTGCCACTGAGGATTCTCCATCTCCTTTGATCCGGGGAAATATCAGAGAAGTCACCTGGTCTCTCTTCTCTCAAGTTAAATATTCAGAAGCAGGTTCATTAGGTTCCCATTGCGTAAATCTAGGCAAATTAAGTTTACTTTAGGCTATTCGGAGAGAGGCAGAGTGTCTGGGTAATAAAGGCATAGTGTCCAGAGGCAGAGAGTAAAAAGCTGAACTCAGAGATAGGGAGCCCGGGTCCAAGTCCCATCTCAAATCCATCCTGCTAATGAGCCTCTGGAGAAGTCGCTAACTTCCAGGCTTCCAAGCAGTTCTCTGAGCTGCAGAACAGATACTCTTCTTAATTTCTTTACCGATAATCTCCTAAATCAATAACATCACAGGTCTTAAAAAAAAGATGTCCAGAACTCAGGAGGCAATCATTCAGTCGTCTTCTTTCCTGTTCAGACCTTAAGTAGGGCACCCCATTTTAGGAAAGACTTTGGTAATCTGGAGAACATTCAGTAGGGTGATAGAACGAAAGAACGTGCCGCGGAAGGGAAGAGATGGAGAATGTTGAGTCTGGAGGCAAGAAGACTTGGGAGCCTGTGGATGAAAGCTTTTTTTTTTTTTAAACCCTTGCCTTCTTAGAACTGATAATAAATACCAATTATTTATAATAATTTATCATTTTATATTACAATATAATAACATATAAAT
>NW_025340771.1:0-4245 GCF_016433145.1 Gracilinanus agilis | reverse complement strand
ATAGTAAGGTCCTCAAAGGCAGGAGCCGTCCTCTTTGCTGCTTAGTGTTACCAACACTCAGCACAATGCCTTTCACAACAGTATATGCTCAGTAAGATGCTTGTTGAATTCAGTTTTGCAGAGGGGGAGATTGAAGCAGAGGGAAAGTGACTCATCCAAGGTCACATAGGAAGTGAGCAGAGAAAAGCATAACTTCCCATGCTATTCCTGTACAAACCCTTAATCTGCAGATACAGTCTCCTCACACAGAAACATCGATGGTCTCAGGGGTGGGAGTGAGAGGAGTCCTATGTCTGAGGAAGGCAGTCTTGTGCAGGATTCCGTCCAGAGGGGGAGACAAGAAGGAAGGGATGGCAGTGGTGCTGATGGGAATTTCATAGATAAGGAAACTGAGGCCCAGAGACAGAAAGGGACTTCTCCAAGGTCATGCACTAATTAGGAGCAGACTGGAACTCAGGTCTCCTGAATCATAAGACCACATAGCTGCTTTTTAGGAAAAAAAACCTTACCTTCTATCTTAGAATCAATACTGTATCTATTTTATTTTATTTTATTTTATTTTATCATAATTTTTTTAACCCCTCACCTTCCATCTTGGAGTCAATACTGTGTATTGGCTCCAAGGCAGAAGAGTGGTCAGGGAGGGCAATGGGGGTCAAGTGACTTGCACAGGGTCACACACTTAGGAAGTATCTGAGGTCAGATTTGAACCCAGGACCTCCTGTCTCTAGACCTAGCTCTCAAACCACTGAGCCACCCAGCTGACCCCCTGTGTATCTATTTTGTGGCAGAAGAGTGGTAAGAGTTTGGCATGGGGGTTGAGTGACTTACCCAGGGTCACACACTTAGGAAGTATCTGAGGCTAGATTTGAACCCAGGACATCCTGTTTCCTGGCCTGGGTCTCAGTCCCCTGAGCTGCCCCACCACTCCATCCCCCTCCTATCTGTGCAATGGATTCTGGAATTCTGTCCCCCAAAACTTTTTCCTTCTTCCCTGGGAACTGACTAAACATATTGCCATCTGGTTTGTATTAACTCTGGGTGGGGGGTGAGGTCTGTGGGCCACTCCTGGGGTTCTCTAGCAAGATCAGGTCCGGCCTGGTCCTCCTCTATCCACCCAAGGAGGAGTGAGGCAGAGATTTTGCAGGGGGCTGGGGGGGGTGGGCACGGCCCCTGCCTCGGCTCTCCCATCCCTTTCTAGCCTCACAGATGGCCACATTTGCAACCTGGCCCGTGGAAGTACCCAGGCCAGGCCCTTCCTGGTGGGCAAAAGAGCAAATAACTGGCTTCTCCTCCTCCAAGCCCCTCCCCTACCTAGTTGGCACGCGTGCCCTTTCTGAAGTTCTCTCCTTCCTCCTCCCAGTCTACATCCCCCAGCAGCCTCCCTCTGGGGACGGGGAAAGGGGAAGAGAGGCTCCCATTAGTCTTAACTCCCCCACTCCAGGACTGTGGAGCAGAGCCTCAGTGGGCTGTGCGGGGGCTCCCCACCCCCCAGCATCCCCCCAGAGCCGGGGAGGAGTGTTTGTGGACTTTGGCTGTGGGGCCGGGGAAGGGAGGGAGGCGGGCATTGAGCCTTGACTATTAGTGGAGCTCAGCCCCACTGGTTTTGCTCAAAGCCCCTGCTAGCGTCAGCAGCTATGGGGGAGGCAGGGAATGAGGGGAAAGAGACGTTTTTCCAGTAAATAAGAGAAGCATGGCAGGGAGGTGGGAAGAGCCTTGGCCGAAGAGGCGGGAGACCCAAACCCCAGCCCTGAATTGACCACTAACTTTCTGGGTGCCCCAGAGTCACTAAGTCCTTTCCTCTCTCTGGACCTCAGTTTCCCCCTCTGTAAAAAGAAGGCAAAAGGAGGTTGGCCAAAGACTCCTTTCAGAACGCTTTGTTTTTGTCTTTGTATTCCCAGTGCACACAGCGCCTGGCACTCAGGAGGTCTGTAAATGCTTGAATGAGCAAGAACTAGGGTGGGGCCATTAAGGGTCAGGGCCAATCCAGCCTCCCTTCCCTGCCCTTTATGGTCTCCCCCACCCCCGCCCCCACCCCTCCGCTCTTTCCCCCACTGCAATGTCAGCTCCTTGAGGTCGGGGACTCTCTGGCCCCTGGCTTTGTGTGCCCTGTGCTTGGGAGCCGTCCTTTGGGCATCCTTCCTGCTTCCCATCCCACCAGGCCATCTTCCTCTCTGGCTCCTGGGTGTTTCAAGAGGGCATCCAAAGCTGCTTCCAGGGAACCACCCCACCCAGTCCTTGCAGTGGTCCTGGGAGGCAGGCAGTGCACCATTTCTTAGCTCCATTTTACAGATGGAGACACTGAGGCCCAATGAAGAGAAGTGACTTGCTTAAGGTCACACAAAAGAGGGCAGAGCTAAGACTAAAACCCAAATCTTTTGCCTCCCAGACCAGAGCTTTCCCCACTGTCCTCTGTTGCCCCCTTGGAAAACAGAGAAGGACCTTCTGTGAAATGGAAAATCTTTTTGGAAAGTAAATCACCAGCCCTTGATCTGCATGTAATTGTAAAGTCCCGGGCTTTATACCAAGCCATCTTGATGAGAAAGCCATCATTCAGCTGCGGCGCCATGGGGGAAGTGGGCTTAGAGGGAAGGGGGCCTCAGGCCCAGGGAAGACCCGAGTTTGAATCCTGTGTTTGAAATTATTGTCATTTTATAACAGGAAAATAACATAGTGACAATTCAATGACTATATATAGTTATATCTAAACCCACACATGTACACATACACAGATATATGTACATAGAATTATTATATGTAATTAGAGACAGATAATCCTGTATATATGTGTATATATAATAATTATATAAGTAATGCGATATTATGAAATAAAATATAATTTATATATTATATGTCGTTCCAGATAGAAAATCCTGTATACATACATGGATATATAATTATCCTGGAAGTAATATAATATTATGAAATATAATGTTCTAAATTTTATGTGTAATTCTAGATATACAATCCTATAGATAGGCATCTGTAGATATAATTATTACATAAGCAATATAATATTATGAAATAGAACATCGTATCATTTATATATTGTTAAGGGTTAATTTGGTAGGAGTTTGGCACAAAGTGAAGAGAGCAGTTTGATAAAACACTTAGTTTAATCTGAGAAGTCCAGATGGAAAGTAGAAAGGAGGAAAGCGAGATTATTACCCTGATACCTTATGACTAGACCTAAATTCCTAATCCTACCTACAATTTCTAAAAATACCTACTCTAACTGTCTTTGAGGACAGGTTCTTCTGCCTGGGCTAGGCCAGACCTAACTACCTACGCTGCCTACCTAGAAAGTTACTCACTACCTAACTACCTAGACCAGTGCAGAGCCAACTTTTTACAGAGGGGGCCAAAGGAAAGGCAATGCTCCTCTGTCAGTCTGTTTCTAAGGCGACTCTTTCCAAGTTTCATTGTATCGTATCCTCCTCGTTGTATTTGTCAGATTAGGGAGAATGTCATGTGGTGGGATAGAACATTTCAGGGGCCGCATCTGGCCCACAGGTCATAGTTTGCCCATCACTGAGTTAGAGCTTCCCCCTTGGAAGAGATGACATCAGTCACACTCCAACCGCATATTCCCATGGGAAATATTGGAACTTGCATAATTAGAAATCCCCGAAGAGTGCCAATTTGAATACATTGGACGCCTAATCATCAGATTAGGAAGAATGTCTGCCGGATAGAACATTTCAGCGGGCCATCGTTTGCCCATCCCCGACCTATACTAATAACTAAACATTCATCACCCAGGAACTCCTTAAATCCATTTCTCTATCTCAACTATCAGTAGTAAAAACTGCCAGTGACTCTTGACTCAGAGAGATCCAGATCGACCTCCTGCTTTCTCCAGGTACTGAGGAAAAAGCCCCCTTCAACTGCCAACTGAATCTTTCTTATATATCTTGTCTCCTAGGTAATGGAATCTTCAGCTCTCCTTCACAGAAGCCTGTCAATTCTCTTCTCAGCTCTGCTGCTCTTACTTAGAAATCTGTCTGTTCCTGCCTCTTAAAGAGACAGAGGGAGAGATTAAGAAAATTCCTTTAACAATATTATATGTAATGATAGACAATCTTGTATACACACCTGGATATATAGTCATCATATAAATAATATAATATAATGAAATAAAACATTACATATTTTATATGTAACTATCGATATAAAATCTGATATATACACACATGTATATGTAATTATGACACAATTAATAGAATGAAATATAATATTATATAG
>NW_025340770.1:0-4061 GCF_016433145.1 Gracilinanus agilis | reverse complement strand
GCTCATTGACTTCCTCCCTTCACGGAAGATCCAGTCAACTGCCTCTCTCAAGATTCTAAAACCTCTAACAGCTTTTTGGAACTCAGCCAAAGCTAGAAAAAAAACTATAACCCCAAATTCTGTATACTACAAGAATCATTAAGTTACCTGAAAGGCATGATCGTAAAAAAGAGCCTTGACATAAATTTCAAGAAATCTTTTTTAAAAATAACTGACCAAATTTTTTAAAAATAATTTTTATTTTTTAGAAAAGTTATCCATGGTTACATGATTCATGTTCTTACTTTCCCCTTCACCCCTTGACCTCCTCCCTTCCCCATAGCCGACGCGCATTTCCACTGGTTTTAACATGTCTGACCAAATTTTTTAGAACCAGAAGGAGAAGTGGAAATAGGCACAAATGTATTGGTCAGGTGGAAGAAGCTCCCAAATGAAAACTTCCATGAACATTATAACCAAAATTCAAAGCAGTCAGGTGAAAATAAAAATGTTACAAGTAGTTAAAAAGGAAGAAAAAGAAGACACATCAGGATCGTGTATACAATTTAGCAAGATTCAACTCAAAGAAGTAGAGAGTTTGAAATACAATATTACAGAAAGCAAAAGATAAAAGTTTGCAACCAAGAATAACTTTCCCAGCAAAACCAGGTGTATGGGAGGGTTGGGGAATGGATTTTTAATGAAATAGAAGACTTCCACACATTTTTGTTGAAAAGATCAGAGCTGTATAGAAACTTTGAAATACATACAAACATAGGACTTAAGAGAAACTTGAAAAAGTAAACATGAACCCGACAATCATGAGAGACTAAACAAGGATAAATTGCCTACATTCTAAAATGGGGAGATTACACATATCTTTTCTGAACACTATAGTTATTAGCAGTATAATAGAGGAAAATTAATTAGATAGGAAACATGGAAGTGGTTGTGTTATGTCTTGATGCTCTTAAAAGAATGGAAAAGAAGAGAAAGAGGAATATTAGAGGGGAAGGGAAAGCAAGTTAAGGGGATATAATCTCATGTAATCAGAATGCAGAGGAAGTCTGAACAAACGAGAAGGTGGTGGGAGGAATAACTGAAATTTGAACCTCACTCATCTGAACTGACCAAAGGAAGACCATACATACAGAGTTGAGAAAGAAATATAGTTCCTTCGATAGGTAAGTAGGAAGGAAAAGGGAGAGGGAAGAAGAGGGAATTAAAAGACAAATTAAGGGTGAGTCTAAGCAAAATGAACTCTAATAAAGGATGTACAAAAATATAGTTCTTTTTGAGGTAGGTATTAAAGAATTGGAATCTAAGCAGGTGCAAATCAATTAGGGAATAACTGAATTATATATATATATATGTACATATATATATATATATGATACTATAAGAAATGATGAAGAGAGGCAGCTAGATGACTTAGTAGATAGAGAACCAGGCCTAGAGACTAGAGCTCCTGGGTTCAAATCTGACCTCAGACATGTCCTAGCTGTGTGACCTTGGGCGAATCACTTAACCCCAATTGCTTAGCTCTTTCCACTCTTTTTTTTAAACCCTTGCCTTCCATCTTAGAATCACTACTGTGTGTTGGTTCTAAGGCAGAGGCAGTGGGAGTTAAGTGACTTGCCCAGGGTCACACAGGTAGCCTTGTTCTACTCTTCTAAGAAGCCTTGGAACTGATGCTTAGTATTGATTCTAAGACAGAAGGTAAGGGTTGAAAAGAAAAGAAAAATAATTAAGGAAATTATTTCAGAGAAACCCAGGAAGATTTACATAAACCAATGTTTAGTAAAATGAACAGAACCAAGAGAATAATTTATGCAATGACAGACAGCAATATTGCTAAGACAAATGACTTTGAAATAACTGAAAATGCTGATCTGCATAACCATATGAACCATAATTCCAAAGGACTAATGATGAAACATACTATCTACCACCTGAAAGAGAGTATAGAAAAAGACATATGTGTGTGTATTATTTAAAAAAATAATAAAGTGGATAATAGATCAAGGACATTGACCTATTTTTTCTAGATTTTTAAAAAATGATATGTCTTATAGAGAGAGGAGGGACAATGACTTTGAGTTTCCAAGATAACAGAAACAAAAGACCTAGATATAAATAAATTTTAAAGAGTTGCTAAGTGATGAGCCTAAAAGTGGCATCAAGAGAACCCAGGGTATGTTGACCCATGTGTTAGGGGATGAGAGGAGAAGGGAGAAAGGGTCAAGACAGGTGCACCAGACAATATGGATAAGAATCCCTCTCAATGAGTGGGCAGAGTCCACACCATTAGCTCAGAAGATGATGCTGAACTGGCGAACTAGTAGATTTCCTAGCTACAATAGGGAGGAAGAAACTAAGAAAAAATAAGTCAGCTTCTTGGTGGGGACACTCTGAGGCACACTTGGATAGAGAATATCTATGGCCTGGAAGATCAATTTAAGGTGACTTGTCCAATTTAGGTTGAGATGGCCAAGGCCAACAAAGCTAAAAGTGTGGACTCAGGGTACTGACAATCTTGAGGCAGATTCTTCAGCACTCTGCCTATTAAATACATGAACGATACACATCCCCTACAAAGTGCCAAGGGGCAATTCCAAACCAATTAATTCATTCTGTGACAGTTGCAGTCACTGACACTTAATCAGTTTTTTTTATCCCCTTAACAAGATGGAAATGGGAATGTTCACCTTCTTCTGGAAGAAACAAGGGATCTGCCTGGTAATGGTTTTCAGGGGTGGTCATTGTTAGCAGCAAAGAAGGAACCTGGGGGAGGCTGCTTCAAAAAGAGCAACAGCTGGAAGACTTCTATCAGGAAGCATGAAACCATGGCAGGCATGCAATGAGATCCTTTACAAACCATCTGGAATGATTTTCGACTTCTCTGTATGATTTAAGGCAACTTGGGAACCAAGGTCAAACAGGACCTCTACTACCACTCAAGTGATTTTTGGAAATCATGCTTTACTTTTGAAACTGATGATTACATTTTCCTGTTTCATAGTCCATATTTGAAAAAAAGCAAATATATGACCCCATTCCTTGAAAAATCTGAAACTAATAAGGAACAAAGAATACCCAGTGCTGCACCATGGGAAGAAGGAAAATAAAGGAACTAATTTAAAATGAACTCACTTTTATGACTCTCGAGTCTGAGAGGCCAAGTCTTTGAGGTATCTATTAGCAAAACCATAGCAGCTGGTGTATTTCAAGCAACCCACGATTTTTTTATTATTTCAAATTGAAACTAGTGGGGATAACTTTCTGCAATGAAATATGGCTTACCAACGTCAGCTTCAGGAGAATTTCCAGAATATTCTATGGCAATCAGAGTTCAAAGGAATACTCTATTAAGTAATTTGGACAGATAAATTTCGGAAAAGAAAATTTGAATTTATGACTCTTTCTTGCTAACTATCTTAGGTGCTGCAAAACTTAAAGGAGGACCTTAAAAAAATAGAAGGAGGAAGAATTAGGATCACTGTGATGAAATTTAAAAAGCATCATTCTGTCCTGATTTTATCTAATTTCCCAAATGATATTATATGAACATGAATCTGTCTGCAAGATACTATTATGAATGCTTGATGAGGAAATAAGAAGACTGGCTCAACTCATCACAGTCTTGGCTGCCTAAGCTGAAAGCTGAACAAAAGAAAAACAACATAGTTGTATATATTTACTATTGTTAACAGACTAGATCTGAAGGACTTGTGTCTTTCTTTTTACTGGACAACATCTTCCAGAAAATGTTGGTGGAGAAATTCTATAGGTTTTTGTAGCACAATATGCATGACACAGGCAGCTAGGCAGCACAGTACATAAAGCGCTGGGCCTGAAATTAGTAACATATCTTCCTGAGTTCAAATCTGGCTTAAGACATAAAATGGACAATATCAATTGTAAAATATATATACAAACAAATCTAATATAATAAAACTTAAAAGGAAAAGATTAACTGGGAAATGTTGGTTGCAATGTTTTTCTAATAAAGGTGTTATATCCAAGATATTTTCCTTTCCTTTCCTTTCCTTTCCTTTCCTTTCCTTTCCTTTCCTTTCCTT
>NW_025340769.1:0-3274 GCF_016433145.1 Gracilinanus agilis | reverse complement strand
GGGGTCAAGTGACTTGCCCAGGGTCACACAGCTAGGAAGTGTCTGAGGCCAGATTTGAACCTAGGACCTCCAGTCTCCAGGCCTGGCTCTTAATCCACTGAGCTATCCAGCTGCCCCCACCATCAACTATTATTTAAGGGGTTATTTCTCTGTCTTTCCCTTGAGCTGCTATTGCTACACCTTCCCATCTTACCTAGGTATATGTATGGAACATGCACATACAATTTAGAAGAATGACTCTATCACACCTGGTCTTGGTCTGCATCTGTGAGAGTCTTACAAACTTAACAAAAAGGCAGAAATAGGAAGTATTATTGTACAGAGGGTATTATTCCTACCAAGGAACGAAGGGAAACTGATAAAAGGACCAAGTAACCAAATGATGTATTCCTCTCCCCTTTTTTCAGTAGCCAACATGGCTGGTCCAAAGACTCTTTTCATGGCCAGACAAACAAGACAAAACAAGATTGCCAAGATGAAAAAAAAAAAAGGTCTTTTTGTAGTTTAGAATCCACAAATCTTCCCTGGGGCTAAAAATGTGTATGCCAAGCTTCAGCCTCAAGCATATTTTTGCTGTGAAATGATTAACCTCTGAGAGAATGGAGTTTTGTGATGTCAGCACTGATAGAATCTTAATTATGGTCACGCTCCTGGGAATCCTCCTAATAGTTGTCTCTGATCCCCTTTTGCTGTTTGTCATTTCCTCCTTGTTATGCATTTATTTTAGTTGAGGTCTTTAATACGGACCTTGTTAACATCCACCCCCAAAAGCCCATAGCCACAACACAGGTAGAAGCACCTTTTATCCAAAGATTCCCAAACACACAACAAACTAATTACAAACTCTGCCATCCCTCTGGGATTCACACAGTTTATTTGGCCCTGGAAGCTATCACTTAAGGGAGTTGGAGACAGGAATTCTAAACTATAGGATTAATTCACAGGATGATCATGAAGAGAAGGTAACTCTGGAATTGATGACTTATTACAAGAATAATGACAATTGGAATGGTGAAGCTTTTACCTACTTTGTGAAAACAAAACAAAACCAAAACCAAAAAACACCATGACACTGGCCATAGCTAATTTTTTAGTCAACTCTAGCCAAAAAAAAATGAATATATCAATGTACCAAGAATCATCAGATTTATGGGTTATTCATGGAATAGGTGAAGATAATTGTTGACACTGATATTATAATAATAGCTAACATTTGTATAGCACTTTCAGTTTTGTTAAGTGCTTTACATGTATTATTTCTTTGTATAATCTTATATTAGATCTTAAATGTAGGGATAGTCTTTTGCCACTTTTTGTACCCCCGGCACTGAGTATGGTGCTTGGCATCTCACAGGTTTTTGATGAGTGTTTATTAAGCATTGACTACTTTGTCACTTGATTCTCATAACAGCCTTGTGAAGTAGGGGCTATAATGATCCATATTTGACAGATGAAGAAACAGACTAAGAGAATTTTAGTCACTTGCTCAAAGCCCTACAAATGTCAGTTTCTGAAGTAGAATTTGAATTCAGATCTTTTTGACTCAAAAGTCTAGCACTCAGTGCCAGTCTTTACAAAGCACTTTATTTTGTGTAATGTGACATCTTTTTATGTTGTATTATATTTTTAATTTGTTTAAACATTTCCCAGTTTCCATTTAATTTATTTTTTCTCAATTATTTGTAAACAACAATTTTTAACATTTATTTTTTTTAAATGTTGAGTTCCAAATTCTCTCGTCTTCCCTGCTCTTTGAGAAGACTAGCGATTTGATGTAGATTAAAATGTACAGTCATGCAAAACATTTCCATATTAGCCATGCTACAAAAAAAGACAGATTCCCCCACCCAATTCCCCAAGAATAATAAAGTTAAAAAAATATATGTTTTCATCTGCATTTAGACTCTTATCAGTTCTTCCTCTGGGGATAGATAACATTTTATCATCAAAAGTCCTTTGGGGGGCAGCTGGGTAGCTCAGTGGAGTGAGAGTCAGGCCTAGAGACAGGAGGTCCTAGGTTCAAACCAGGCCTCAGCCACTTCCCAGCTGTGTGACCCTGGGCAAGTCACTTGACCCCCATTGCCCACCCTTACCAATCTTCCACCTATGAGACAATATACCGAAGTACAAGGGTTTAAAAAAAAAAAGTCCTTTGGAACTGTCTTGCATCATTATACTGCTGACAATAGCAAAGTCATTCATAGATGATCATCATATATTATTCCTGTTACTGTGTACAGTGTTTTCCTGGTTCTGCTCATGTAATGAGCCATCTTAATAATCTGAATAATTTTCCAGTCCAAAATAATGTGCCAAGAAATTACTTAGAGTGGACAAAGAGTTAGTCCTACAGAAAGGAAGACCTGTGTTCAAGTCCTGCCTCTGACGTATACTTACTGGCTGGGTGACTTAGGGCCTCAAGCAACTCTAACACAGGAAGTCCTGGAACAGCTGCTGACCTGCACTGATAGAGGGAGTTTCAGCAACTAGAGTGAAATGATGGGTCTGGTCCAAGAAAGAAAGAAAAATTGCCACCAGATTACTCAGAACAAGTGGCTTTTTCTCCCATTTGTTATGATTCTACCAGAAGAAGATTGTAATAATCCTGAGAAATCTATTTCTATTTTTCTAAAATCCTGTACTGTTAGGGTGCTTCTCCATGACCAGCCTCCACCTCTAGCCTAAGGGCTCTTATCTTGTTCCCAGTGAAGATGAAGAGAACAAGGGATGTTGCAACTAGAACCTTCTCATGACATCATCCCTTTGTCATCATCTCTTCAGGAGAAATTATCTTCCTTAATATACCATGTTTGTTAGCCCTTGAATATTTTATTTCTTTTGCAACTTTTTCTACTCTTTCATCTCTATATTTGTCCTTCCTAGTCTGTCTAAAACTGAATCCAAGGGAGAATTTGGTCATTGGTAAAGATGAGAAATCCCATCCCTCCTTTTTTTGCATTTTTTTGTTCTTGGTCCAACACTTTGGTATTGCACTATTCTATTTTTTTTCACCAGTTACAACTACATGCATTATTTTGTTTGAGTCTCACAACCACCCTAGGAAGTAGGTAGTAAAGGTATTATTACCGCCATTTCAGAGCTGAGGAAATTCAGGCTCAGAAATAGTTGTGACTGGCCTTAAGTCACATGCCTTTGTAATATAGGATTTTAGCATTGCCATTTTGGCAATGCTAAAATCCTATATTACACCTTGCATCAGAGGCCAGATAGCAATGAAAAGGAATTAAGAGTGCCGAGAGAGAGAGAGAGAGAG
>NW_025340768.1:0-12412 GCF_016433145.1 Gracilinanus agilis | reverse complement strand
CAGGTTTTCACAAAAATCTTCTTCCTCTCCAAACCCCCCCCCCCCCCATCTGAAATGGAATGATTATGAGAATTAAAGTAGTATTTCCAAATTTGATAGGTTGATTCAGGGAGAAGAACATGTGGCTATTTAAAATAAACTGTTCTTACTGCAAATTCATTTTTTTTCCCAACTGAAGAATGTGAAGATCATGAAAAAAGACCAGTCTCTAAAGCTGTTAGGAGGTCATAGAATCATTCACAAAACTCTTTGCTTTCTGTTTTTGGGTCAGTTATGTTCCCCTTTCATATCATGGTCTTTTCTCAGCACGAAGTCCATGTCATTTTGCTGAGCCTACTGTGTTTAAAACACCTCATTTCTCTTTATTGCCTCTTTCCTTCTTCCTGTTATCTTTCCTGTGGCTTGCTCAAGAGAAGTTATTGTTATATGGCATTCCCTATGCTCAGCCTGGAAATCTCATCATGCCTTTTTTTTTTTAAACTATTTATGGAAAAAAAATGAAGAGCTTGATATGGGCCACAAGAATTTGAGAAATATTGGTATAAATATGTTTCTTCCTTACCTTCAAAAGCTCTCATGAGAATAAGAGCCATATCTTTTGTGCATTTTTTACACTGCTTAGCATTTTGTTGGTATTCAAAAATAAAATCTCCAAGGCACAATATAAATATGTACTGAATGTATCATTCAGATTTATAGTGTTGTAAGAATGTATAAATTATTGGTCCTTTGAGTTTATACAGAATAATTTTTTTTAAGACTAGCTTTGTGTGTGTGTGTGTGAGAGAGAGAGAGACAACACGTGTATTTATGTATAGTTAGTTAAAAGCCATTGGTTTATTCATTTCTATGTTAACTGGTACTCTCCATTGTTGATAAAGATAATCAGACTGGATTTTCCATGCCTAGCACTGGGCTGGTGCATATTAATTGCTTAATGAAGCTTGACAGATAGCATTTTAGTTTCTAGGTTATTATATTAATTTAGATCTTGAAAGATTGAGTCACCGATATCTATCAATGTGTCATACACATTGTAGAGGAAAAATAAGAATTATTTTGTAAATAGAAATTATTTTTAAAATTTGCCAATCTTAAAATTAGACTCCTTTTAAAAAATTTTTAAAAAATTAATCTGTAGTTATTTTAAATTGGTAATCATTTACTGGAGACCTATTAGTTCTTTGACTTTTCACTGATTCTTTGGTAGATAATGAGTAAAATATACAAGGAGGCCCCAAAGCCTATAAGCAGCTTAAAAATGAACTAAGTCTTTTGGGATACCCCATATAACACATAGAATCTTTACTTAAATTACTTACTTAGATTTTTATTTTTGCCTTTTGTTTTTATCACATACTTTTCCCAACATACTTTTTCTCCTTCCTCCATTCCTTAAAGGAAGAATAGATGAGGAAAAAAGGCAAAACTAATCATTTAACCAACCTCACATTCTCTTCAGTAGCTTGTACATGTAGTCTTGTATAGGGAAGATAAAATACATGAAGCATTTAAGAGAGGGCTGTTTATGTTGATTCTTTTAGTAGGAGATTTTGGGGACATGGGAGTTTGGAGGTATGATTGACTTAAGTGCAAAGTTTCCATTATGAAAAGTCCACTAGAAAAGAGCCTTAGATAATGAATCTAGGTCAGTGGTATCAAACTTAAATAGAAAGATGGGGAAGAATCACTAATTCATATTTAAGAATATTTGCTGCTTGCATTGTGATTGTTTTATATGTAAAGTTATCTGTTTTATTATTTTTTAATTTGTTGACTATTTCACACTTGTTTTTTAATCTGGTTCAGGCATCTCCTGGAATAGACCACATGTTTGGCACCTTTGGTTTATGGCACCAAAGAGGGGTGTGTGTATTTATACATGTGCGCGCGCGCACACACACACACACACACACACACACACACACACACAGATTGTCTATTTCTCTGTCTGCATTCTGTTTCTGTATGTCCTTCCATCCATTAGTCTGTCCATCCATCCATGCATCCATCTATCCATCCATCAATTCATATGACCCAATGACTAAGGCTAGCCTTTGACAGAAGCAGAATATAAACCTAGTACTTTTTGGCTCTAAATCCAGGCCTTGGCCTCTTCATGGAGGCTGCCTCTCAGAACTATACAGGACAAAATATAATTATTGATTTTTGTGTAGATCAAACAGGAACTCTGCTGTTCTGCAATTCTATTTCCTTAACAATTAAATATTGTGCCACATTGTACTATATTGGAGGATTGTTTAGATATTAGCACTTATTTAACATCTGCTCTGTGCTAGGCACTGGAGATACAAGTACAAAGACAGTTTTTACTTACAGTTTTCATTCTGCTGGGGGATGATAAAAGGTCCATATGGATAAATATCTACAGAAAAAAATAATAAAAACGAGTTTTGTTGTTGATACTGGTTTGATTCTCTGTGATCCTATTAAGGGTTTTCTTGGCAAAGATTTTGGAGTGGTTTGCCACTTTGTTCTGCTCATTTTATAGATGAGAAACTGAGGCAGAGTTAAATGACTTGCCCAAGGGTCCACACAACTAGTGTTTGAGGCCAGATTTGAGGATGAATCTTTCTGATTCAAAAGCCTAGTGCTCAATCCAAGACTCAACGGAACCCACTGAAATCCTGATGGACTTGCTTCAGGATCTTAGCAATGTAAGGAGTTAGGAGTCTTTCTTTTCCCCAGAGATTGTCCTCATGTATCCATGTCTTTTACCAGCCCGATGAAGCTTCTGTGAACTGTAGCTCCTTCTTTCAGAATTTTCATCTCTGTTACTTCCATGATAAAAAATTCTACCTTGCTGCCCCACAAAACAGGGTAGTTAAATACAGATGATTGGACTTAGGGGAAATAGGGCATCAGCATTTTGGAAAATCTTTTATATGTCATACTTAAGCTGCATCTTGAAAGAAGGAGAGGATTCTGAGCCAGAAGTGAGGAGGGGGGAGGAAGCCCAACAAGATGGGGAAAAGGAGTGATTTTTTTTCAAGAAAGAGAAGACTATTTTGCCTGGTATTATAGAGGACATAGGAAGGGAAGTAAATATAACATAAAAAAATAGGAGATGGGATCAAGTTATGAATAGTCTCAAAAGCAAGGGAATAGAAGTTTGATAGTTTATCCTAGAGGAAATAGAAGTCAGCAGCGCTTTTTAAGTAGTGAGATGGTCATATCTTAGAGTAGATCACTTCAGCTGCAGTGTAGAGGTTAGATTGGTGGAGGTAGACACAGATGGGAAGGCCATTTAGGAGGCCACTGAATTAATCCTATCTTGTGATAATGAGGGTCTGAACTAAGGGAGTGGTTCTGTGAGTTGAGAGGTTAGAAAGCAGAGATGTTTTAGAGGTTGAAATATTTGACCATTGATTGAATACGGGGTTAGGGAAAATGAGTCAAGGCTAACACAAGTTATAAACCAAGATTGTGGTGCCTTTGACAGAAATAAGGAAGTTTGGAAGAGGGGGGTAGATTGAGTTCAAATTGGCAGATGAGATACAAAATGGCAGATACATCAGACAGGCACAAAATGGTGCCATGTTATGAGAGAAATTAGAGAATTATTATAGAGATTTATTGGTGTTACTCATATATGACACTCCTTCCATTTCTATGCCCCTGCTTCACTGTGAACTATTTAACATTTTTTATCAATGACTTGAGTAAAGGCATAGATGGCATGCTTATCAAAATGGCAGATGACACAAAGGGTAGAGGGTAGTGGATTGCATTCTTGAGAAATATCACTAATGTAACATGACAACCAAAAGAATAAGTTCAGTCTTGGTTGTGTTCAGTTCTGTACCTCACATTTTAATAAGGACATTGACAAATCTAGGAAAGCATCCTGAAGAGGGTAACCAGGATGTATCATCCTATTTAGACCAGACAGATTTAAGTTTTAGATGAGGAAGAACTTTATAACAATTAAAGATATCTAAATATAAAATGAAAAATCCCAGTAGATGGTGGGTTTCCTCCACACTATTGGCCTTTGACCATTTTTTTTTGTTGTAGATGTTGTAGAGCAAGTATTCTTATCTGTTTTGTGTGACCCATGTACCCCTTTGACAATCTAGTGAAGTGTATAGACCACATCTCAGATTAATATGTTATTGACTACATTCATAATTAAAGGAAATCCTGAATTTAATTTAGAGGCTAGTAAAAATGATGTAATTATTTTCTCTTCTAGTTTTATGAACCACTTGAAATCTATCCATAGATCAGGATAACTCACAACTGCAATTCTGTTCTAATTGGAGCTTAATGGCTTAAGAAAAAAAGAATAATTATTCTTAAACAGTTTTGTGTCTATCATTTTGTATTTTTAGCCAGAAATTAATATAAAGTAGTTATAATAAACCAACTAATGTGGTATCATTTTTATGTTTTTCTCTAAAGTGGGTAAGGAAAAAAATACATAAAAATAGGATATTTTAGCATTCTAACATGCTTTATAGGAAACTATGTTTCCTGTCTCTTTTAAATGTAAAAGTCAGTTTTGTGAGTGTGTCCACTAAATTTTGTAAATTCCTTTAGAATGGGAGATGAAACTTTGCTTATTAGTTAAAAATTAGTGTGGGAATGGGGGTGGTGGTGGTAATAGGTATTTTAGATTTGAAGTATTCAATATTTTTAGACCAATAATCAACAATAAAAATATACAAATGGTTGTGTCAGTTTACAATATGCTTTGTATTTTATGGTATGTTTTAAACCTTTCAGAACATTTTTATCTACACTCTTATTTAAAATAGATTCTGACTCCCCTCAGTGGAAAGAAAAGATGACAAGTATAACTCTCTCTAGATTTCATTGCCACGAAGTAGACCAATGACATCTTTGATCCTCATATATCAATTGGACAATTGGATGTTTTGGACTAATTTCCAAGGACATTATTTTCATTGTTTCAGTTCAAATACTCCAAGTAAGAAATGGAACTGTATGGTGGTGTATGGATGGTACGAATGAATGAATGAATGAATGGAAAAAATATCATATCATTTTTTAAGTACTTAACTATTTGCAAAACAATAGGAAAAAGCAAGGTACGCCTACCAGATCTCAAGAAATTCACATTCTGTCAGAGATAGAGAATATCAGTAGGAAATTTCAGCTGTAGCTTTCACATACTTGGTTGTGTGACATACAGTTGTTATTCTATACAGCATCTCCTCTTTAAGATCAGAATGGCTATATAGGTTCTGCTTTCATTAGACTTGCTAAATGGGGGAGAAGCTAGCATATTTCTAAAAATTTTTTTTTTTAAATTTTGAATATGTACAGTACTTTGAGAACAAATTATTGTCTAGTTGAGATCTATGATATTATTTTGTTAATGAATGTATTAGAATGATTTCTAATTCATGTCTGTTTTTTAGAGTGATAAAAATAAATGATTGCATACTGAATAAATTTGTGTTCAATTACAATCAGAAACATTCTCTTAAAGATTCTATATAATACCCTACTAACTCCCTGGACAAAGATTGTTCATTGTTTTAGAGAAAGGGTTTCTTAGTACAGATAATCTGTACCTCCGTCTTTAAAAAGGAAAAAATAGGAAGAAAGAATAACCATTTATATAGTACCTACCAATTTGCTATATACTATGCTAAGTGTTTTTACAGCTATTGTCTTATTAGATATCTTCATAGCAACTCTGCAAGGAGATGCGGTTATTATCTCCCATTTTATAGTTGAGGAAACTGAGGTTATTACTCTCCCAAGGTCACACAACTAGTTAAGTGTCTGAATATGAACTCAGATCTTCCTGATTCCACACCCAGTGCTTTGTCCACTGTTGTTGTGCCACCAGCTGCCAATTGAATAAAAACTGGATAAAAAGGTTGCCCACTAAAGTGTTGCTTGTGATTTGAGATCACTTGGGGTTTTGAAGCAGTGTCAGTGGAGCACAAGGCTCTGGCTGGTGCTACATATCAAAAAGGCCTGCCCAGTGAACCCCTGTGTCTCTACTCTTGTCTGAGAACCAGCCTGCTTAAATTTTAAGAAGCTTATTCGTGGATACTAGAAGGTTGGACAATATGCATTTATCTGTTTTCCTCACAGTAACCCAGGCTGTTAAATTGTATCTCACCATGGATAAAATAAGATCTTTTAACACATTTTAGTAAAATACAAAATAGCAAAGATTAAACTAATGTTGTGGGTATTATATATTCTCTTCTGTCTAGGTGATCATGTTTTGGAGAAAGCATTTCTTTCTCTCTCTTTGGTAGTTGCTATAGAGAATTTACTTTTCCCTCCCTCTCTGTCTGAGGATTTCAGAAATTACTGTTTGATAATAGGAAGAATTGTCATTATTCATGATTAAGATGATATTTCATTTATAAATCCCAATTCTGGAGCTGTCTTATCTTTATAGGTAGGAAGCTCAGCTCTTCTTTGGGAAATCGGGTCATAGAACTGAAATGGTTTTTAAAACATCTTTGTTATTAAATAGAATTTCTGATTGGATGTGGTGCTTTTTGTGGATCTGATTCTGTAAAGCTAAGGTTCTCTTTGCAGCTGTCTTTGTTTTGATGCTGGTTTTCTTGTTTTATAGTTTGTCATTAAAGTGTCAAGTGTAATCTTTAATGAATTTTTAAAAATGTATATGTTTATCTCCTGAAGTATCTTACTTGATTAGGTATTTTTAACCTGAGGCCATCTACTTTAGATAGTTCATGAAGTTGAATTGGGGAGGGGTAGAAGCATTATTTTCACTAGCCTTTGGGTCCATTTTGTTATCCTAAGCATTTTATTCTGTGCATTTAAAAACAGTTTTAAGGAGGGGCTTTAGGAGACTACCAAAGGTGTTAGAGAGGGGTCTACAAAATGGACATTCATACACATGCAGAGAAAGAATACAAATAAAGTATTTTAAATATGAAAAACCCTATTCCTTTCCTCCTGAAGTGAAGAGAGAGCCCTACACTAACTAGCATGGAATTCAAAGTTTAAAAATTGAAAAATAAGGGAGAAAAAAAAGAACTAACATAAAGAGCTGTTGTGATGAAAGGAAAACTCAATATTCAAACTCAGAAGAAGACAATGAATTGAAAACATCTGTAAGCAAAATTTCAAAAGAATGTAGTCATAAGCTCAATAAAAATTCTTAGAAAAGTTAAAGTTAAAAGCGAAAAATGATTTATAAAACCAATTGAGAGCAGTAGAGGAAAGAATGGGAAAATATAATGAATAGCTTGGTAAAAGAGGTTGAAACAAAAGCCTAATGACTCCATAAGATAGCAAGAATAATAAAGTCAAAAGCCTGGAAAAATAAAAGAAAACGTGAAATATTTCATAGGAAAAACAACTGATCTAAGAAATAGATCTGGGAGAGTTAATTTAAGAATTGTTGTAGGGGCAGCTAAGTGACTTTAGTGGATAGAGAGCACTGGAGACATAAGATTCTGGGTTCAAATGTGGCTACAGACACTTTCTAAATGTGCGATTCTGGGCAAGTCACTAAATTGCCCAGCCTTTACTGCTCTTCTGCTTTGGAACTAATTAATACTTATTATTCATTCTAAGAGAGACAGAAGGTACAGTTGTTTTTTTTTTTTTTGAAAGTCATTTAGACTACTGAAACTATGAACAAGCAAAGGAGCCTAGACATCTGCCATAATATCTTGGCGCACCAGAGGGCAAAGTTGAAATGGAAGGAATTCACCAGTCACCACCTAAAAGAAACTGCAAAAGGAAAACTCAGAAATATTATAGTCAATGTGAAGCTCCCAGGCCAATGGGTCATGGCAATCACGATCTCAGAGAAAGCAAGAGAATCTAGGATCGCTTCTATACCATGATGAGGGCCAAAAGAGTAGGACTAAACTGAAGAATCACTAACATTAATAGAAGCTACAAAAGTATGGAAATAGTTTTAAGAACTATTTGCAAATGAAATTTCATCTAGGGGTGTCAGAATGTAGAATTCTCAGAGAGTAATCTGTGTTTAAGGCTGGACAGGTAGATTGGAAGCTGATAGCCTTAATTACCAGCTTGAGGATTCCCAATTTTGGTAGGTAATGGAGAAGCCATTAAAATATTTGAAGTGCCTTGATTTGACCAAATTTATTTATGTATAGGAATGGATATGAGAGGGGATGAGGAAGAGATTGAAAATGGGATAACCAATTACTTTTAAAAGTAATTATGATGTCAAGAATGGTTTTTCTTAGTTGTCTGCCTTAAATGCATTATTACTGTTATTGTCCTGTCAATTTACCATTAATATAACGACTGAATGACCCAGATTTAAAATTTTATACTTATTGGGCAGCCATAATGAAATTGTTATTTACAAGACCTGCTTTTGAATAAAAATTCAACTTTTTATGCTCTTGAAAGATACATTAAACATCCCCCCCCCCCCCAGTATACTTTGTTTAATTTTTTTTGAATGATCTTACCCATTATGGGGCATTTACATTTTTGATAATAATTCAAATTAAGGGGGCAAGAATAGAAAGCTACATACACACTTTTGACTTTTTTGATCTTTAACTTAAAAGATTTGAAGATATAATGTTGATATTTTTCTTAGTTACAATTAATTCACATTGGAGTAGAAAATTGCATAATTTTAATGTGTAGCAAAAATTCTGGCAACCTAGTAGCTTTTAATCACTTGAAGCAGATGAAGATTTTGTTGGACTTTCTCTTATATTGTTTTGCTGTTCCAATTAATACTTTTATTACAAAAGATATTTAAAGGATGCCTTCAGAAACAAATTTTATGCATGGCTGAACAATCGATATGGATTGAAAGTGACAGGATGTAGTTTTTATTATTACTTATAGCTTCGATAAATCAAAATAAAGTAGTCTTGTTCCTTATGTGTATGCTTATGCATCTGTATATACATGTACACATATACTTTTGACATAAAGATTGAATCTGGGTTTGAATAATAAATCATAATCCAATCTTTCTGCCATTATTAAAAACAAGTGGGAATATAGGAGCATGACTAACTTGATATTATTAGCCAGTTTTTCATGAAACCTCCTGTAGAAAAATAAACTGTATAGAATTTTTCCTGCTGAATTGCTGTAATAGCTTTGAGGATTGGCTGAGATTTCCTCTAGCTCCTCCACAGAATCTTTAGGTTTATTCAGAAGTTCTAGAGTAGAATTTAAGTGGGAGAAAGACTGTAAATTTCTGGAAGTTGACCTTTGAAGGTTTTGGCTGGCACCTGAGGTTATAAAAGGGCCCAAGAATAGTCATCAGTATTCCAACTTTCTGGCCTCTTCCTTTCCCTCCTCTCTCTCTCTTTCCCTTCCCTCCTCCTTCCCACTCCCCAACCTTCTGCTCTCTTTTAGACAACCCTGATATAGCTAGTTTGGAAAACCCTCAAAGAAAATTCCCTGGGTTTTGGAATCCCCTAAGCTGTTTTACAAAACTGTGGGGTGTGGTGGTGAATGAGAGATTAGCTTTGGGAATTTGTTGTTGTTGTTGTTTTGCAAGCTTTTGAAATGGAAAATTAACACTTGTTTTCTAAAAATGACCCTGCCAAGGGAAAAACCTTCCGAATTTGTCTTTATTAAGATGGAGGCAGTTTTATGTTTCTTGATTTTTGGGGACCAAAGAAACTGTGTGTGTGTCCTGAATTTAAAAGCTGCTTCTTGTTTGTGAGAGAGAATGAGATGCTGAATTAATTTAGTTCCAGAATTGATTTTAAAGAAGTCCTTAAAATATCTGAAAGTATGCATTTCAATCTTTGTTCTATCAAGACTTGGATAGCTTTTATAGAAGCCACCATTCCTATAATTCAGTGGTTCCCAAACTTTTTTGGCCTACCACCCACTTTCCAGAAAAAAATATTACTTAGTGCTCCCTGTCACATACTATCATCTCCCCCATATATTCACCTCCCCCAAATGCATCTGTGGCCATCAACGACTCCCCTGGATCCCTGCAGCACCCACCAGGGGGCGGTGGGGCCCAATTTACATTTTTAATTAAGTTTGCTAATTATTTTGTGTTCTCACCAAGTTCAGACTGTCCCAAAAGTCTTAGTGCAATGATGTACACCAAAGCTTTTGGGGCATCTTATATAAGCATACAAGTCACTGATTACACTATGTTTTCATTAAGGTCATTATAGAACAGTTTCTTTGTTCTATTCGGTGGCAGAATATTCTGGTCTAGTATTCATATTCTTTTTTTTTCATTAGTAATAATAACCCTCAAGAGAGGAGAGTACTTATATTTTTTATTTATTTATATTTTTATATTTTTTTAATAACTACTATTGATATGGGGGAGGAGAACTCCTGGTTTCAGGAAGGATACCTTTTGCAAGAATGCAAGACTCCTCCGAAACTTAGCTTAAAAGTAAAAAAAAAGAAATTTATTAATTACATAGAATTATTAGCCTGCAAGACAAAGTGAATAGAACAGCTCTGGTGGGGGTGGTTGCTCTCTAAGACAAGGCAAGGCCGCATGAGTGGGACAATTATAGGAGTTGCTCATTGCTCCTGAATGCTTCAGTTCAGGGGTTTTTAGATTCTTTACAATAGTGTGTACATGAGTTATGTCATGGTGTTGACTTGACTCTAGAGTCAAACACTTGGGTATTCTGTGGGGTGAGGGGTCTGCCTGAGATCCTCTGGACTTAGGCTATTAAGGTGTGGCCTAGAGGTGTATCTCTTTGTCTAACTCAAACTAAAGGACCTGCAAGGATTTATAGTAGTTATCTGCTGTTCTTGGGCTTGGGAGTCACAAGGACAGAAAGGGGGAAGGGAATTTCCCTGTCTAATAGAGTGCCCATGCCATCTCTGTACTATGCCCATGTCATACTTTACTTTTATTCCTGGCATCTTAAAACAGATTGAATAGCTATATTATGCCATTCATATCAACACTGCTGTAGCATTTTACTTTTTAGCTTTTCTGTCCTTTATTCTCCTTTAATGGAAAAAAATTTGACTGGTGACTATTAATATTTGGTAGAAACACTAAATTAACTGTGAGTTTAATTTCTGCGTTTTCCTCCCTTTTCTCTGTTTTTTTGGCTCATTTTCCAAATGCCAACATATAAAAATTATCTGGTTGCCTAACAATAAAATATAATTATATTATAGTAGAAGTAGCAATAGTACTAGTAATAATGAGGTAGTGTTGTATGGTGGTACCAGAATTGGACTGGTTCTAATTTAGCCATTGTATATTGTTGGGCAAGACACTAAATTTCTCAGTATCTTTTATTTCCTCTCCATAATGAATAGTAAATGGATGATAATGAAGGTCTCATCCTGTTCTAAAATTATTTTTTTCTGCCTCTGTTAGTATTAATTCTAAGACAGGAGAGTGTCAAAAGCTAAGCAATTGAGGTTACTTGATTTGCCCAGGGTTGCATAGAAGGGCAGATTCGAATTTAGTGTGCCCCCTCTCCCTCCTTTCAGGTTTGGGACACTTTATCTACTATGCTACCTAGCTGCCCTTTCCTCTGTTGTTATAAACATGACAATTTGCACATTTTATTTAAAAGATTGAGAGAGATCTTTTAAAAAATGGTGTGGATAATGGTAGAAACTAGGTAAGCTTCTGGACCATGTAACTCTAAATGTACTTTGAAAAGAAGGAAAAAATCCCCAAAACTTTTCTAAATATGATTTTTATACAAAATAAAAATAAAAATTGAAGAGGGGAGAGGAATTGCTTTGTGTGAGATTAAGAAGACAACAGGATACTCAGTACTAATTTCAGATCAGTAGGAGAGGGGAGGACCATGGTAGGGATTAATATTGTTTTCAGAATATCTGAAAAACCTAAAGTTTCTTGCTCTGTACAGTTCCATTTGAATTATTTTTCCCCTCCAAATTGAAAAACAATGTCTTAGTTGTTTTGTTTGCTCTGCACATACCTTTCTCTCCTTGGCCTTTTATATTTGTATAGTATAGCTTTGAGTAAGGACAGAATACATAGCTTGAAGATCGAGCTGTGTGTGTGTATTCCATTGTGAGCTTTCCGTCACTGGTCTCCCAAGCACACAATAACTGTAGTGTCAAAGGGGCCTACACAGAGACAGTTGATGGTGGTTTTATGGAATTGCAGTGGTGTGTGGCATCTGTGGAAATCTGCAGGCTAAGCAATTGCAAAAATTCCTCTAAGCTGAGAGGCCTCCAAAAATGCCATGTTTTGGCCCCATTCACGAATGCCACAAATAACAGGATAGGCATGGAAAACTTCCCTTAAGTTCAGAAGCTTTAGTCGGCTGAATCTCAGTGATGCCAGCAACAGATTTCACTCCCTTTATGAGAGAAATTGTTTTCTCAAGCCAATCTCACCACCCCCTGGTGTAACTTCACAATCAATCTCTCTCTCTCTCTCTCTCTCTCTCTCTCTCTCTCTCTCTCTCTCCTGTCTCTTATACAC
>NW_025340767.1:0-4288 GCF_016433145.1 Gracilinanus agilis | reverse complement strand
GGGTTAGCTTACTCACAAAAATGAATACGGAAGTAGGTTTTGCTGGATTTATACCTGCATAACCCCGCCCGAATCGCCTACCAGCACCGGGAGGGGAAAGGGAAGGGGGAGGGGGGGAGGGAGATAAGTTTGATCATATAATTTAGGAAAACTTGTATGGAAATTTTGTTACGTGTAATTGGTAAAAAAAAAAAAAAAAAAAAAAAAAAAAAAAAAAGAAAAGAAAGAAATATAGGGGGGAGGGGGAGCAGAATGTGAAAAAATGCAACACCAAAAATGAAATGGGAGCCAAAGCAGCAATAAATAAATTAACATCCTGGAGTGTGTGTGAGTAACATCTGCATTGTTTCTGGGCTTCTCTGATGACCACAGATGTCCCCTCAATTGTTTGCTGCCAAATGTAGGAATTAGAACAGGCAGGAAAACTTCTATTTATTGGGCCTCACTGAAAGATTCTGTCTCTTGTATTTTCCCGAGGTCTGATCTGACCTGGGAATTTGTTTCTCTCTCTTGGGCCTTTTTCCCTCTCCTTTCAAAGACACTCCATGTCTTTGTCTCTATCTGTGTCTCTGTCCATTTCTATCTCTGCTCCTGGTTCTCTTTCTGTCTGTCCTTCCTTCTCTGTCTCCCTCTTGCCCTTATCTCTTCTCCACACCCCATCCTTCTTTGTTCCCTGGGTCCCCGTATTCCTGTGGGTTAGGGTATGGGTCTCTCCATCCCCTTCTCTCTCTCCCTTTTTCTGTCTTTTTGCTTTAAATCTTGACACACACACACACACACACACACACAGAGGCTATGAAAGGAGAAGGGAAGAGACAAAGCACTTATGTAAATAGTGTCTACTATGTGCCAGGTGCCATGTTAAATGCTTTTTACACATATGAACTCAGCAGATAGAAATGAGGCATCGAAATACACCCATTGGAGGCAGTGGGCTTGGCCTGGCTCCTCTCCGAGTCTTCTTGGGCATAAGAGGATCAGAAGCAGTGCCTTCTGACTGACTTTCGGGGATCCTATGCTCCTTCTCAGCAGACCCGAATACCTTCCTCTGGGAAATGAGGAGGTAGAATTCGGGGACTGTCACTTTCAGCTCTGGAACTTCTCCCTCCATCTGTTTTACTCTGGGTTGTGGACCTAGGCTACTCTCCACCCATCCAGGTCCTCAGTTTCCCCCCTTTCTGTCAAATGAAAGTTAAATTTCATGATCTTCAAAGATTACTTCTAGCTTTAAGGTCTGGCAATTTTGCTTTGTTCCAGGAAAGGTAGTGATGGCATCCACTGGAATTAGTTGAGGCTGGGTGTCACATGGCCAGATATAAGGGCAATTACTTTGGCTGCAGAGCGGAGGATGGACTAGAGACATACTCGAGGCAGAGATGCCAGTGAGGCGAGGCGATGAAGGCCTGAACCAGAGTGAGTATAGTTGAATAAGTCGAGAAAGGTCGGATGGGCAACATGTTGTGGGGCTAGAAATGGCAATATTTGGCAATGGATTGGATATGTGGGGCAAAGGAGAGTAAGGACACAAGGATGATGAATGCTAAGGTTATGACCCTGCAGCACTAGAAGGATGTGCCTTCTTTGACGGACATTGGGAAGTTTGGAAGGGTTTATGAGGGAAAAACCAAGGGTTCAGTTTTAGACATATTTGATTAGAGATGAGTCCAGTATGAAACATCCAATAGGCAATTGGGGATGGGAGATTGAATGAAGCAAGACTGTGGCCAGCATGGATATTGGGCAACAGGGATTAGGAAAACAGATGTCTAGAAATATAAGTATGTTCTCATCAGTGCTGCCCTTACAAACCTCCCTCCCCCTTCCCTGACTTTCAGGATTCCAGAGTTGATCTGGAAACTTCTGTAAAGGGAAAGAGAAAATGGGAAAGTTCCTCCTCCCTCCCCCAGGCTTCCCTGAGGACCTTTTCCTAGAGTTGGAGGTCAGAGTTGAAGTGGAGAAAGAACTTAGAGATGATCTAGCTCAACCCTCTCATTGTAGGGTGGTATTAGGGGACATGGGACTGAGGCACCAGGCAGGGAAATGCTTCCCTGACCCAAAGCCTTGCACACAGCCAGAAGTGGTAGAGTCATGGAGCAGAAAAAAAAAGGAATCACAGAGAGGAAGAGACATTTCATGAGGTTTCATTCAGGGCCTTCTGCTTTTCTCCTTGTGTCCATTTTTATTAAAAGGGAATTCTAGCTGACTGACTGTAGAATGCCTCTCTGTATCTCCAAGGGTGTTTTCCTGAACATTTCCCTATGAGAGGAAATTCAACTTAAGAGTCTGTCTCTCCTGGTCCCTGGGAATGGCAGCTTGGACCAGAGTCTGGAAGGTCTTTGCCAGTTCTACCAATCCAGGATCCTCTGACATTCCAGAACATGGAGTCCTTCCATGGCCCGATGGGCATGCCTTCAAGATGGGAGCCTCTGGAAGTTGGCTCCTTGCAAGGGAGCAGCATATTCTGCTGAGAGAGACTGGACAGACTATAATGGAGAGCTGAGGGGAGGAGTGGGCACCAACATCTGTTCTAAGGATATAGGACTGAGAGGGGCCAGTGACAGCTCAGAATTAGAGAAGGAAAAACTGAGGCTCAGGAAAGGGAAGTTCACACATTTAGTGAGAACCAGAGCTGGGATTTGAATCCAAATGAGGAAAAAGTGCTGCTACTGCTACCACTACCAGCTCCCGTCTTAGCCCTTTTTGGGGACTATAGCCTATTACTGCCATTTGTCCATCTAACTAACCTAACTGGCAGGCCAGCAAGAGGAAGTGACTTGCTCCTAGACTTGGTGCTAGTTAAGAGGCAGAACTAGGATTTTCACTCATAGATCCCGGTTCTAATTCTAGGGTTTTCCCCGTAGCATGATGCTACTACCTCAAGGAAATACCTGCCCCCCACTGCAGGGAGGAATGCAGTCTAGTAGTCAAGATAAGCCAGCATTCACTTAGCTAGAGCAGGAGGACAAAGAATAATGAGGAACCCTAAGGATTCTAATGGGGGGGGGGGGGGAGAGACTACCTTGTGATTTCCTTGGTATAAAGAGATCTCAATCAGGATACTCCCTTGACTAATAGAGATCAGCAGCTGCTCTATAACTGATTCTTTTAGAGGGTTGTGGGGAACCCCTGAAAGCCTAGAATGTGCCCTGTGTACGGATTTGAGTGTAGGTGTGACTCTCAGGTTAGGTACATACCATACTGCCTCTTAATGATCCAAAGAGGTACTCTGACAGGGATCAAAAGACCTGGAACATGGTGCTTAAATTTGACGTTAAAAGGTGACTTGGATCTTGAAATGTGGGTCACAATGCCCAAGTCTGGACCACGGTTCCAGTCAGTGCCATGTGAATTTGGAGAATGCTGTGCTAGTTTTCAGTTTGGCCGGAACCCAGGCTGTGGGCCAGGTCAGGGAAGTAAGGCTGGTGACAGAAAAGGATTCAGTTCCTGGAGGTGTTCCATGGAAAGTATTAAGGGCAGGCAGGCAGGCAGGCAGGCAGGCAGGCAGGGACAAAGAAAAGTCAGGGTTACATCTCCACCTAAAAGGGCTATGAATGTCCAGCAGAAGAGCGAGCCATGGAGGATTCCTGCCGCGGGTGGTGGTTTACTGTGGGAAGTGCCTTTAAAGAAGAGGCTCTGGATGAAGCTAGCTGGGTTGATAAACTGCGTGGGATTGGGAGGAGAGGCCAAGTCACACCTAGAAATAATCCAGAGAGATCTGCCAAAAGGCTGGGATGGGGACGGGGCCCTTAAGATCCCAGGTTGCCTGGGTAACAGGGGAAGGCCCAGCCCCTAGGAAGGGAGGGCCTTTCCTTTCACCTCCTAATTCCCACCTCCAGTTGAAAGCCCCGGTCCCTCCTCCACTCCCGCCTCCTCACAATCGCCCTTTGTTTCCGCGGGTTAGTGGCGTCAGCGGCGCCTCCTGCGTTCCAAGTGAATCACTCCAATCAGGTGAAAGCAAGCTGGACGCTGGGGCGGTGCTCACTCGAGGCCATACCACTTGGCACCCGGCGTCCGCACCGCGGCTGGAGCTGAGGCGGCGGCGCCGCGGTCACGTCACCAGCCGGCGCAGCGGAACCTGCGACCACGGCACGCGCCCAGCACGTGCCGGGGTGGAACGCCCCGCCCCGACAAGGGCGGGGCCTAGGCAACTTCGACGGCTCCGCTGCCCCGCCCCTATTCCTTTCGCCCCGCCTCCTCCCCCACCAGTCCCTTTCCCGATTCGCTGTGAGCAGCCAGGCGCGCGCCTGCTCGCGCGCACACCCCAGGGTCTCGGGCCGGCCACGCGACG
>NW_025340766.1:0-1000 GCF_016433145.1 Gracilinanus agilis | reverse complement strand
CAATCTACTGAGCCCCGTCGCTGGCTGCCCCCCCCCCCCCCCCCCCCAGCTTCCTCTATTTAGAAAACTCTCTTTTTTATAGCGAATTATTAAAGATGACCAGAGATGATCCCCAAAGGGGGCGGCTGTGTGTGAAAACGCCCTTCTTAGGGGAAGGGTTAAGTTTAAGCAGCTGGGCGGCACAACGGATAGCGCCCTGGGCCTGGAGTCAGGCAGACCTGAGTTCAAATTTGGCCTCAGACACAACTCTCTGTGTGACCCTGGACAAGTCACTTCCTCCTGTTTGCCTCCGTTTTTTCATCTGTCCAATGAGCTGGAGAAGGAAAACCCCAAAGGGAGTCTTGAAAGGTTGGAGGCCACCGAACAACCACCAAATCACCCCGGGGTTTTCCCACCCTCAGTTTCCTCTGATGGCCCGTCCACTTTCACTTCAAAGCAACCAGGAGGCACAGGAGGTCAGAAGACCTGAGTTCGAATCCTCCCTCAGACACTTATTACCTCTGACTCTGGGAAAACCTCATAGCCTCCCCAGCCTCAGTTGGCCTCTTTTTAAAATGGGAAATTCATTATTCTACTGACAATAATAATAATGCTCTAGTGAGTAAGAACCGAATCCTTCTCATTCCCAGAGTACGGGGAAATTCCGCTTAGAATCCGAGCCCCGAGGCCGCTCCCAGGGGCCGGGAGCCCACCGCTCTGCCCACTGGTCACCCGGGCCCTCCCAGAGGAATGCCGACTGCCCCAGGGCAGCCCCGCCCCCGAGGCGGCTCCTAGGCGGAACCGAAGGGCCCCGTCCTTTGGCAAACACCAACCCGGCTCAGGGATGACCTTCCTGGGCTCACAGGGAAAGCCCAAGTGAAGTTAAGGCAGGATATGCCAGTGGGAGGAGGAGAGGATCCCTCCGCCTCCGGCTCGAGGAAAACGGAGTTTCCAAGCAGTCCAGTGACTGGCCCAAGGTCACACGCACAGCCAGGAACAGCCCCCAGAGCTTAGATTCCCA
>NW_025340765.1:0-8587 GCF_016433145.1 Gracilinanus agilis | reverse complement strand
TATATATATATATATATTTTTTTTTTCCCCACTGTCTTATGAAGTAATTAGCTTTTATTTCTCCAGGTCTACTTTTTGAGGAACACTTTTCTTCTTTGAGGCTTTATAATTCTTTTATTTGGAAATATTTTTCTTATTTGAGTTATTGTATTTCCTTTTTAGGGCACTGTTTTCATTAGTAATTTTTCCCCTAAGCTATTGATTTTTTCCATCTGTTTTCTTTTGAAATGTTTTTTCTTCTAAGTACATTGTTATTTGTTTTTCTAACCTTTTTGGAGCTCTTCTCAGGATTCACTTTGTGCTTGACTTTCTTTCATATTTTTCTCTGAGGCTTCACATGTATTAATCTTTGTGGTGCTCTTTTCTTCTGAAGTTATCTTTTTGTCATCTCTCATTGAAATATTTTTCAAGCATGAGGCATTTTCTCTGTCCTTCATGTATTTGGGGGTTATTTTTTCCTTGATTTTTTTATATGTTAAAGCTTAGATCCATTTCTGGACTGAAGGAAATATTGTCTAGTGCTTATACTGTGCTTGGGATCAGTTCAGCTATCTAGGTCTCATACTGAGCACTCTACAGAGGTGGCCTGAGTATCCTTCTGTGTAGAGGTTTGTAGCTATTCAATTCAGCTTGTTTAAAATGGGTTATCTCCAATATCATAGAGGCTGGACATTGTTTGGTTAATTTCCTTTCACTGCTGTTTATTCTTAACTGACCTCTATTCTGACCACACTATTCAGGACCATTTTCTATCCATTGATACTCCTTTTGTGGCTTTTGCTCTTACCCTGCTGAGACTGGACTGAACCATCTGTGAATTTTCTCTGCTTTTTTCCCTGTCTTTAATTGTGTTCAAATTCTGCCAAGGCTTGCCTAGTTCTGTCTCTTTGTACTCCAATGAGATAGGTCCTTCTTACTATCTCTCCATGATACGCTGGGCTACTTGACTGTTTCATTCCTTCTTCTTTTGATTCTGCTGATCCAGCATTTATTTTTGTTCTTCTGTGGTCATTTGGATGGTAGTTGGCAGGCTTCATATTTTTATTTTTTTTACATTCTTAGCCTGATTTCTTTAGTGTCCCCCTACTCAGTCACCAGAATTCATGGGCTCTGTGGCCACTGCTACTGCCATCATCACCACTATTACCTCCAGAAGAATGTTAGATATGTACTGATAGAAGAAGGGGAAAATCACACAACTCTTTAATAATATTTATATATTTTCTCATCTTATTGCTACAGACAATAATTGCTACAGTAGGAGATAGCAAGACAAGAAGAATTCAGGTCAGAAGGTAATAAACAGTCATTTATTAAGTCCCAAACCATTTATCACATATTACAACTGAAGAAACTTAAAGAGAATAAATGACTTTTCCAGAGTCACATAACTAGTAGATATCTTAGGCCAAATTTGAATTAAACCTTTTCTGACTCTAGACCCAACATTATATCCACTATGCCATCTAGCATTTGAATAATGTTGAAGGGAGTTTTGTAGCAAAGGGTAGATCTTGAATTTGGCTATGGCTAAAGACTGTTTTAGACTGGTGTAGTTCAGTTAATCTAGGCAGAAGATCTGTTAGTCCACATATCCTCAAGATCCATTCTTTTTTGCCATGCAGAATGCACATGTCTTTGTATCCCTGGCAGGAGGCATAAAGAATATATGTTTAAGTTATTAAATATCACATTTAATGATAAAATGGTTTCACAAGTCCAAGTGTATTCTGTTTTGTTTTTGTTTTTGTTTGTAATGTCTTAACTGTCATCCAAGTTGCCTCTGATTGTAGTGAAAAACATTTCATTAGTTGTAAAATAGTTACAACATATGGAGCCCTGAGGTGAAAGCTGCTGAAGTCTGTCAGAAGCACATTTTTCATCTTAGTGTAAAAACAAAACATCATATTTTTCAAAAGTTTGGGGAAACACATTAAGTAAAAAACACAATATATATTGAAGTAGAAACACCATTATGCTTTAGAAAAAAAGAAGAGGAATTTTTATTTACCAGAAAGGGTGACAAAAGTAGCATAATTTTTAAATAACTGAATGTTATACTTGCCTTCAAATTTCATCACTGTACAAGACAACAGAAAATGACTATTTTGATACTATTTGAATCATAAAATTAGATGCTAGCTTTCTTTGTATTGTTCTCTAAACAAATTATTTTCTAGAAACATAACCTTATGTTTTTAAAGACTTTAAAGATTATCCAGAGTGAGGAGCCAAGATGGTAGCATAGTAGCAGGAGACTTCTGAATCTCCTTCCAACCCATCATTACAAAGCATCTCAAAAGGAAAGAATTCAAAACAGGATGAGTAAAGGGCCTCTGCTACTAGATATACCCTTAAAGGTAGGCAGTGTTTGAGGATTCTCACACTATAAGGGGGGCAAAACTATACTCATCAATGCACAAGCTAATCACCCTTCCCCCATACCACCTACAGAATCAGAGTCAGAGCAAAGGCCCAGGTATCTCTAAATTGTCAGGGCTGATTGAAAGTATCACAAACTTATCCCTGAGGGCAGTACAAGGCAAAAGCAGTACTCAGGGGAAAATTTATATCCCAAAATGCTCATATTAACAAAAAAAGAGAAAAAAGAGAGATTAATGAATTGGTCATACAACAAAAAAACTAGAAAAAGGTCAAAATAAAAAGACCAAATTGGAAAACCTAAAAATCAAAGGAGAAATTAATAAAGGTAAAAGCAAAAGAACTTTTGAACTAATACACAAGACTAGGAGCTGGTATTTTGAAAAAAAAATAACAAATAAAATAAAGTATCATTTAATCTAAATAAGAAAAAGAAAGAAGAGTACCAAATTAACAATATCATGAATGAAAAGGTTGATTTTACCTCTAATGAAGAGGAAATTAAGGCAATTATTAAGAGTTACTTCATCCAATTATATGACAATAAATATAGCAATCTATATGAAATGGATAAATATTTACAAATATATAAATTGCATACATTAAAAGAAAAGAAAATATAATACTTAGATATTCCCATCTCTGAAAAAAGAAATTGAACAAGCCATCAAGGAACTTCCTTAGAAAAAATACCCAGGGCCAGATAGATTCACAAGTGAATTGTATCAAACATGTAAAGATCAATTAATCCCAGTACTATACAAACTGTTTGAAAAAATAGGCAAAGAAGTTTTACCAAATTATTTTTATCATACAAATATGGTACTGATTCCCAAGCCAGCAAGACCAAAAACAGAGAACGAAAACTATTGACCAGTATCCTTAATGAACATAAATGCAAAAATATTAAGTAAAATACTAGCTACAACAGTTTTTCACAAGTATTATTATCGCTATGACCAAGTAGGATTCATACCAGGAATTCACAGATGAATTTTTAGGAAAACCATGTATATAATTGACATGTGACATGAAATCACATGATTAACTCAATAGATGCAGAAAAAGCCTTTGGCAAAATACAACACCTATTCCTATTGAAAACACTAGAAAGTACAGAGGAACCTTTCCTCAAAATAATAAATAGTACTTATTTAAAATCATAAGCAAGTATCATCTGCAATAAGACTAAATAAGAAGACTTCCCAATCATATCAGGAGTGAAGAGGGGATACACATTATCAGCACTACTATTTAGCATTGTACTAGAAATGCTAGCAGTAGCAATTAGAGAAGAAAAATAAATAGAAGGGATAAAAGTAGGCAATGAGTAAACTAAACTATCACTCTTTGCAGATAACATGATCGTACACCTATAGAATCCAAGAAAATCAACTAAAAAGTAGTAGAACCTGTGAAAAGAGAATTAAACTCTCTTAGTTTATTTTTAAATGTAATCAATCACAACATTTAATTTAATCAAACAAAGAATTTGAAGTACTCCTACTTAACACTTGCCAAGTCACTAGGTAAGATAGCTCCTAAGTCAATTACTAGTTCACACCCCAACAGGCCCCTTGGGCAGTACTAGGCAAATTGGGAGGCTGTGATATGTTCCTTTGAAGTGGGGGGAGACAGGAAGTAACATGGAAAAAGGACTATAAAAGGCAAGACCAAAGGACAAGATTCACTCTTTGCTTCCTTGGTTCTTCAGCAAGGAGACCATCTCTTTTGGTTGATGCTTTGGTGGGACACTCTCTTCAGCATAAGCTCTGGTGAGATTCTTGGTGATCTTAACGTCATGTGCACTGAAGGCTCTCAGCAGTTTTTTTGATGTCTTATGGCTCTTTGGATTTGGGCTTCCTAATTAGGACTTTGGATTCTGGTGAGACTCACTTTCCAATCTGCATTCACAGTCTACAACTAGAATATTTGTAGCTAAGCTATTTTTTTCCTACCTCTTTCCTATTTTTCATATTGCTACCCAGTTGTAAATAAAGCTGCTAACACCTATTTTGATATAAGGGCTAATATTTTATAATTGGCAGCCACAATAATTTTTAACTCATAAATATTTTATCAAACCAACATTTTACTTTTACAAAACAATCAATAACTTTAGCAAAGTTGCAGGGTACAAAATAAACCAACAGAAATCATCAGCATTCTTATATGTTTCCAACAAAACCCAGCAGCAAGAGTTAAAAAGAGAAACTCCTTTTAAAAATTACTCTAGAAAAGATAATATACCTGGGAATCTACTTGCAAAGAAAAATTCAAGAATTATATGAACATAAGTACAAAACACTCTTCACACTAATAAAATGAGATCTAAACATTTGCAAAAACATCAATTGCTCCTGGGTAGGACAAGATAATATAATAAAAATGACAATCCTACTTAACTTAATTTACTTATTCAGTGTCATATGTATCAAAATACCAAAAAAGTTTTTTTTATAATTAGAAAAATTATAATGAAGTTCAACAGAAGAACAAAAAATCAAGAATATTAAGGGAAACAATTTTTAGAAATGTGAAGGATGGGGGTCTAGCAGTATCATATCTTAAATTGTGCTCTAAAGAGGTGATCATCAAAACAATATGGTACTGGCTAAGAGACAGAGGGAGGATCAGTGAAATAGACTTGGTGTAAATCACCTCAGCAATATAGTGTACAAAAAGCTCAAAGATCCTAGCTTTTGGGAAAATAACCCATTATTTGACAAAAAACTGCTAGGAAAATTGGAAAACAGTATGTGAAATTTTAGGTGTAGATCAACATTTCACACCCTATACCATGATAAGTTCAGAATGGGTAAATAACTTAAATATATAAAGGGAAATTATAAGTACATTACATGAACATAGAATAGTATACCTGTCAGATCTATGAGAGAGAAGGAATATAAGACCAAGCAGAAAATAGAGAATACTGTAATACATAAAATGAATAATTTTAATTATATTAAATTATTTAAAAGTTTCTATATAAACAAAATCAATGCAACCAAAATTAGAAGGGGAGCAACAAATTGGGAAACATTTTTTGTAATAAAAACCTCTGGCAAAGGTCTCATTTTTTAAATTTATAAGGTGCTAGGTCAATTGTAGAAAAAATCACGCCATTCCCCAATTGACAAATGGTCAAGGGACATGAACAGGCAGTTTTCAGTTAAATAAATAAAAACTAATAATAAGCACATGAAAAAAGTATTTTAAATCTCATAATTAGAGAATTCAAAATCAAAACAACTCCGAGGTACCATCTAGCAGATTGGTCAATATTACAGTAAAGGAAAATAAAGGAAAATAATAAATGTTGGAGTGGTTGTGGCAAAATGAGGACACTAATGCTTTGCTGGTAAAGTTGTGAATTAATGCAGTCATTCTGGTAGGAAATTTGGAATTATACCCTAATGACTTTAAAATAATATGTACCCTTTGATTCAGCAATACCACTGCTGGGTTTGTACCCCAAAGAGATAATAAGGAAAAATACTTATACAAAAATATTCATAGTCACACTCTTTTTTTGTTTGTTTATTTGTTTTTAAATTTTATTTAGAATATTTTTCCATGGTCCCATGATTTATGATTATTTGCAGTCTTCTTCACTCCCCCCTCCCAGAGCTGACAAGCAATTTCACTGGGTTATAAATGTATCATTGTTCCAAACCTATTTCCATCTTACTCATATTTGCCATACAGTGATTGTTTAACATCAAAAACCCAACCACATCCCCACTGAACTACGTAATCAATCACATGTTTTTCTTCTGCATTTCTGTTCTCACAGTTCTTTCTATGGATATGGATAGTATTCTTTCTCATAAGTTCCTCTGGATTGTCCTGGATCATTGCACTGCTGCTAGTAGAAAAGTCTATTACATTTGATTGTGCCACAATATATCAGTTGCTGTGTACAATATTCTCCTGGTTCTTCTCCTTTTGCTCTGCATCAGTTCCTGGAGGTCTTTCCAGTTCACATTAGCTGCACTCTTTATGGTGACAAAAAAATTGGAAAATGAGTGGTTGTCCATCAACTAGGGAATGACTGAACAAATTGTGGTACATGATGGTGATGGAATTCCATTGTGCTGTAAGGAATGATGATCTGGAGTCTTTCTATATGAAATGGGATAACCTCAATGAATTTGTGCAGAGTGAAATGAGCAGAACCAGAACATTGTACAGCAAATGTAAAACAAAGAGGAAAAATCCTATGTAATGGACTTTGCTACTAGTAGCAATGCAACAAGCCAAGACCCTCCTGAAGGACTTATGTAAAAGAATGTTAGCCACATTGAGAGAAAGTACTATGGGAGTAGAAGTGCAAAAGCAAAACATATGACATCATATATCATATGTAGATATGGATATGTGATTTGGGGTTTAGACTTTAATAAATTACTCTATTGCAACAATGAATAATATGGAAATAGTTACCAAATGTTAACATTTGTACAACCAAGTGGAATTGCTTGTTGGCTCTGGGAGTGAGGAAGGAAGAAGAAGAGGGGAGGGAAAGAAAATGAGTCATGTAAACATGGAAAAATATTTTTAAATTAAAAAAAATCCAGTTTATGAGTCTCATTTTGAATTTAAAGAAACTGAGACCCAGAGTTGGAAAAATGACATGCCAATCAATGATTACACATATAGCTATTGACAGTGTTGAGCATAAAACCCAATTTCTTTAATACTTTTTCAGGACACTGCTTTATACTGCACGTCTTTGCTAACAATTTCCTATGTAAAAAATAAGAATGATCATAACCATTCTATGTAAAGGTATAGAAAATATTATTTCACTAATCTTAATTTTACTTGTCCTTCACTTCTCTTTCTTCCTTCTGCCTTTCATTACATTTTTCCTAAACATTACATAAGTCTAACTGTTCAATGCTGATGGAGTATGAATAGAATTTATTTAAGAAATTTCTAAAGCAGTGATTCTTCTCAATTTGATCTATTTATTGAAGTTCAGACAATGAGTCTCATTCTGGTTTAGCTTTTTCAGTATGTAAATTCATATGTAATCCTTTAAAATAAACCCTGAATCAGAATAATCTCTGTGCCAGCTGTTTTAGTAAGTGAACATTCCTTTTTATCCAGGTAAAATACTGCTATTCTGTGAAAAATCACACAATGAATGTATGTTGATTTGCCCCAATTAATCTACAATTGTTTTTCTTTTCTCCTAAGTGACTCTAAGTAACCATTCTTAACACTTGCTTAATAAAACCAGTCTTTTTTCTGACAAATTTACTACAAAATACTACCTAAAAAATGAAAGTTTTTATCGTTTATCCATAGCAGGCCATGAATGACTTAAAATATTTTATATAGTTCATATAGCTTAGACATTGTGGTATGTATATTTGTGTATACTATGCTTTCCATTTAGCTCAGACATAAGACTAGAGAAGTGGTTTCCCAACATTTTGGCCTACTGTCCCCTTTCCAGAAAAATAATGTTACTTAGCTCCCCCTGTCACATACAATCACCGCTCCCTTACAGTTATTCACCTCCCCCAAATGCACCTTTGGCCATCACTGCCCCACCTGGATCGCTGAAGCACCCACCAGTGTGTGGTGGTGCCCACTTTGAAAATCACTGGACTAAAGTATCCAACCATTCATCAATTTCACAAATATGAAGAAAAATTGCATGTGCTATTACTGATATGCAACTCTAGTATAAAGCAGAAGTCACTACATGGTATTACATACATATATGTATATTAAAGTATGCATATACATGTAAATATATGTATTTTGCATATATGTATTCATTTATGCATCTATATGTTTATATATTTATAAAATATGTACATAAACTACCTATCTCACTTTTAAAGTCATCAATTTTGGGATTATTGAATTTTTTCCCCAAGAATATATATACTTGGTGAATTAAATTGAGCAGATAAAAGCATTTGCCTTTAATTTCTATGTATATTTGTAGACTTTTATTGTTTTGTGTCATTAATATTTTTTTGGTAGAATGAGATAATTTAACAACCATTTAAGTAATAATTGACCTGAAGGGGAGTAAGTGGAATGACATAATGGAGAGATCAGCCTCAGAGCTAGTGTTATGATTAAAATTGATAAAGACCTATAGTATAAGAGAAATTAATTTTTTAATAGCCATGGCTTTGTTGGTAGTCAAGCCCAGTCATATATATATATATATATA
>NW_025340764.1:0-1217 GCF_016433145.1 Gracilinanus agilis | reverse complement strand
ATTAACAATATCAAATTAATTAATTTATGATTAATATTAATCCTTAATATAATAATTTATAATAATATGATAATTTATAATCTTGGCTGGATTTTTTCTGTTTGCTTGAAGAACCTGGAAGTTGTGGGTTTTGGCTATGACATTTTTTGGAGTTTTTGTTTTGGAGTTCCTTTCAGAAGATTATTATTGGATTCTTTCTATTTTCATTTGGCCATCTGGTTCTAGTCAATCTGAAAAGTTTTCAAAAATGATTTCTTGAAATAAAGAATCCTATTTTTTTCTTTTTTGGTTACGATTTTCAGAGCCCAATAATTCTTAAATTGTCCCTACTTGATCTGTATTCAGTCTGGTTGCTTTTGATAGCAGAAAACTTTCATGTATATTTTTATCTTTTTATTTTATGGTGACATTTTTCCTTCCAATTCTCTCAAATTTCTTACGTCAAATATAATTCAATTTTTAAAAAATCTCTCATTTTTTTCTTTCAGTTATTCTTCTAGTCTTTGTATACAAATGATTTTCCCCCCACGCACACCTGAGGATGTGATTATGGTTGTTGTAGAGTTATTCTCTTCTTCCTTGTTTACCTCTTGGGTATCTTTTGACTTATAAGATTTATTTATAGTATTCAGCATCTTATTCTGTTTATTCATGTCTGTAGCCACTGGTTCCAATATAATTTTTGTGTGTCAGGCCTAGGCTTCCCTGCCGGCATTCTTGGATTAAATGGTCAGGTCTTTTTTGGTACTGACTTCGTTTGCTCTGTTCCTATTGCTGACTTGTACTAATATGTACTACTAATGTAACTAATATGTTTGCACTTAGAGAGGTGATGGGCTTCAGTGCCCCCATCAAAATCTCCCATCAGGATGCTACTATAGACTTCCATAATTGAAATTCCCTGGTCCAAATGCTGCTTTGGGTTTCCATCTCTCTTAGGGCCTTCATGATCCAGACATTGGTGCAAACTCTTAGTCTTTATATCAGAAGTCATGCTGGCTTTACTGGCAGCATATGCCATCCAGAGATCATAGCTTTAGGTATCTTTTTATGAAATCTTTAGTTGGATAAAGTTTACTGAGGTTTCTATTTGTATTCCTGATTATTATTCAGTTCTTTCTCTTTCTTTCTTTCTTTCTTTCCTTCTTTCTTTCCTTCCTTCCTTCCTTCCTTCCTTCCTTCCTTCCTTCCTTCCTTCTTTCCTTCCTTCCTTCCTT
>NW_025340763.1:0-5937 GCF_016433145.1 Gracilinanus agilis | reverse complement strand
GATCGAATACCGCAGGTGTTCTATGAATCCTTTCAATGTCTATATTGCCCTCTTGTTGTAGGACTTCAGGGCAATTTTGCTGAATTATTTCTGTTAGTATGGAGTCCAGGTTTCTATTAATTTCTGGTTTTTCTGGAAGACCAATTATTCTCAAATTGTCTCTTCTAGACCGATTTTCTTGGTCTGTCACTCTCTCATTGAGATATTTCATGTTTCCTTCTATTTTTTCAGTCTTTTGGCTTTGTTTTATTTGTTCTTGTTGTCTTGAGAGATCATTAGTTTCTACTTGCTCAATTCTAGCCTTGAGGGATTGATTTTCGGCTATAATCTTTCGGTTTTCGGCCATAATCTTCTGGTTTTCGGCCATAATCTTCTGGTTTTCGGCCATAATCTTCTGTTTTTTGGCCATAATCTTCTGGTATTCCTTTTCAATCTGGTCATTTCTTGTGTTCAATTTGCTTATCAGTTCATTTGGTTTCTGAGCCTCACTTTCCAGTTGTAAGATTCTACCTTTTAAACTGTTATTTTCTTGCCAGATCTCTTCCATTTTCCTCAAAATCTCAGTTTTGAACTCTTCCATAGCTTGTGAGGAGTTTTCCTTATATGGGGAGGGTCTGGATGCTTGTTTGTTCTCCTCCTCTGTTTGCTCGGTTGTCTGGATTTTCTCTGTGTAAAAGCTGTCGAGTGTTAAAGACTTCTTTTTCTTGTTATTATTCTTTCTCCTCTGAACTTCCTGTGACTGAGTAGCCATCATTAGCCCAGCAGCTTCTCAGATTTATCCTCACGCTCAGTGTCTGTCAGCGATCTATTGGCTCCTGAGGTCTGAGTTCTGGTTTCTTTCCAAGGTCAAGCCCCCTGGTGGGCCCCCTTTCTTGATCCTCTGCAGGAGGTTCCTTTACAAGTCTCAGGGCGCTGCTTCCACAGTTGTATATCCGTCCACACTGGTTCCCCACTTAGGCTTTAGTTCCTGGCTGTGTCTGCTTCCACCCACGCCTCCTCAGTGCCTGCACTCTGCTCAACCTGCGCTCTGCGCCCAGCGTCCTGCTCCCGCGCGCTCAGATTTCGCGTGCCTTTTTTTGGCTTAATGGGGTCCTAAGTGTTGCTGCTCTCAGGAACAGGTCCCGGAGCTGCCAATGACTCGATGGGTGCCCCAAACTTGCTCTATTTCTTTTTAGTTGGCTTCGGAGCTACAGGTGTTGTGTGTGGAAGGGGTGGGGGTGGTGCGGTTGCTCAGCCCGCGATTTAGTGAGAGCCCTTTATAGCATGGAAATGCCTCAATTCCACGTACCTTCCACGCTGTGCCCTGTTGTGGGGTTCCTCCGTTCGTCTGGACTTGTTTTTATGTCCCCTTGAGGAGTTTTGCGTGTTTCGGTCAGGAGAGGTTAAAAGCTGCTTCTTACTCTGCCGCCATCTTAACCCGGAACCTGTTTCATATGTTTTTAAATGATTTTGGTTTTTTTTTTAGAAAATATCCTCTTCATATATGTTGATTTTATGTATTGAGGGAAGACTCTAATTCTTATAAATTTGCATTATTTTTGTATATAGTTTAGAAGTGTGACTTTTATTTTAAAAAACTACAGACAATATATTAGAAAAATATATGGTGTTTTGGAAATTAACTATTACCTCTTTTATTTTAACTATATTGATTTAATTTAGACAAAGCAATCTTTTTTCTTTTTTAATGAAATTTTTATTAATATATTTTCTGTCATATATCCCTGTGATTTATCCATATCTTTCTATCTCTCAATAGATAAATAGATCCCCTCCCAGAGATATAGGAAATAACAGATAATATTTACAGAAGAAAAAGAGAAAAAAAGACAAAATCAATAAAACTGACTAAAACTTTGGAAAAGTATAAAATTTATAGTACTTTTCATCCTTCCACCTCCATAAAGCAGTGGAATAGGGGTATCTTCTCATATTTTTTTTGTGGAGATTTCTTCTTTATAATTTCATTTAGGCTGAAAATATTAGATTATAGACAGATTATAAAATATACAATTGACATGTGGCTGAGAGAGATAACTGATTTGCTGTATAACAAAAACCATCTTAATTTTAAATAATCAAAATTATCCATTTTATCTTTTGTCATTTTTCTCTTCATATTTTGTTCACAAATATCTATCCATGGTTTAGAAAGATAATTTCTTCATTGTTCTAATTTGTTTATGATGTTGACTATTTTGGTATTATGTTTGATGTTTTATTTTTGTTTAATTAAAGTATTTAGAGATATAAAACTTCCTCTCAGTATCACTTTAGAAAAGTGATAAAAATCTTGTGCTATTGCTATATTATTTGCTTTGATGAAATTTTCATTCCTTTTTTAATATTTTTGACCTATCAAATCTTTAGAATTAATTTATATAGTCTCTAAATATTTTTATTTTTCCTTCAAAAACTGTTTTTTATATAATTTTATTATAGAATGGTGAATATTGAGTATCTTGATCATTTCTGCTCTTCTAAATTTGTTTTGGGAGTTTTATGTTCCAGTACATGGCCACTTTTAACTTACACATGCCTAGAATGCTTAAGAAATAGATATAATAAAAAATAAAGCCAGATCTAAATAATTGAAAAAACAGTAAGTGTTCATGGGTTGGTCAAACCAATATAACAAAAATGGTGTTGCTATCTAAATTAATTAACCAATTAAGTTATCAAACTACCAAAAAAGTATTTTATAGAGGTAAAAGAATAATACTAAAATCATCTTGATGAACAAAAGGCCAAGAACATGAAGAAAATTAATGAAAATAATATGAAGGAAGTTGGTTGAGATGTGCTAGATTTTGAAATGTATTAATAAATCATTAAAACAATTTGGTGCTGGCTAAGAAATAGAGCAGTTGATCAATGGATTGCATTAGGCATTCAACAAATAGTAGTAAGAGATCATAATAATAGTGTTAGATTCTTTGAGTATAGGACTGTGTAATATGACCAAAATAAAAGAGGCAAAGTGAAAAAAATTGAGGTAATAATTCACTGTTACTGGAGATATTACATGATAACATTTTTGAGGGCAATATGGGTGAGCTGAAAGGGCCATAAAACTATGCAAACCCTTCGTTTGGATCAGCAATAACTCTACCAAGTTTGTATCTCAAAATAACTAAAGTAAGGAGAAAATGACCTACTTCTACAAAATTATTTATATCGGCTCTTTTTGTAATGGCAAAGAACTAGAAACTGAAGGTTTGTCCATCAGGCAGGGAATGAAACAATAAGTTGAAGTATATAATTTTTTATGGAATACTATTTTGCCATGAGAAATGATTAACAAGATGATAACAACAACAAATAACAGCAACCCTGGAAATGCATATCAGAAAGCACTTCAAAAGGAAGAGTTCAGATCCAGCAGAATATTGTACAGAGTAACAACAATAGTGTATAATTATCAATTGTGAATTATTTAACTGTTACCAACAATTTGAGGATCCAGTAAAATTCCAAGGGACTCACAAGGAAAAAGGCTATCCACTGTCACAGATGCAACAGAAAGATCAAATCTTAATGCAGATAGAAGCATACTATTCCTCATTTTATTTCCTCCATGAATTTTTCTTCTAGTGTAATGATATATGTCTTTTTCACAATATGATGAACATGAAGATATCAATTATATGATAATACAGGCATAAATTATATCATACCTGCAGTCTTGGGGAGAGAGAGAGAGAGAGAGAGAGAGAGAGAGAGAGAGAGAGAGAGAGAGAGAGAGAGAGAATATAGATTTTAAAATGTCAGAAAAATGATTATTGACAATTATATCCACATGTAATCTGGAAAAAAAGGTTAAAAAATAAATATCTACAAACTGTTTCTATTCAGTAAAAATGAGGAAGTTTGGTCAAGTTTCTTATTTCTTCTTTATCTTTTGTTAGACTTGTCTAAGACTAAAAAGTATACCTTGAAATTTGTTTCTCCCTATAATTTGTTTAACTTTTTCTTTAGATTTTTATATGCAATGCTAGTAAGCCATAGGCGGAGCACAAGATTATGGAGTAGTAGAAAGAAACACATCAGAATCCCCCATTGTTGTTTTTGTTGTTAAGTCTTCAATCATGTCCAAATCTTCATGATGCCACTTGGGATTTTCATGACAGAAATACTGGAGTGTTTTCCTAAGACTGACTACCTAGAAAGAATCAACTTCTGAATCAAGAATAAACTATGTAGCCTGAATCCCAGGAGCAAAGTGATATCACAGTTCCAAGTTCTAAACAAGTCTGAAACCTTCAGAGCATTAATAATGTCAGAAATCTTAGACAAAAAAGTCACCATTCTTTTCACTCTAAATTATCCAGCTGCTTGACGGTGACTAAATTTAGCATGAAACTCTGGAATCTTTGTAATAATTTTCAGGGATAATCATAATATATTATTATTCATTTACATATATTTTGGACAAACCTTCAAATATTGTGTGCCAATTTTTTAATCTCTTCATTTTTTTTTGATTGTGAAGTTTTTTGAATTTCTCTAATTATGGAATGGGTATATTCTTTCATATGGTTGTTAACAGTTTTTAACTCTTAAGAACTTTTTTAAGCCCTTTGAACACCTTTATTCTCTAGGAGCTTTAATCTGATATATTTTTATTGATTTTCTATATTTTGTAGGTATCAAATTTTCATCAGAAATAAAGATACAGATTTTTTTTCTACCCGTCAATTTCCCTTTATATGCTAGATATTTGTTTATGCATGAGTGCTACACCCATACTTCTATTTTTCAACACATTCTCTAATTTGGGAGTTTTAATTTATCAATTTCTTTTATTTGGTTACCTAATTGTTTCCCTCTTATTCTCCTTTATTCCTTGAATCGAGGTTTTTTTCCAAATCTTCCCTATTCTACTCACCTCCAAATTATTTTATTTTCCCCTTAATCGTTTCTCTAATAATTTTATCTTCTTCTCTTAATTCTCTTCACTTTATGATTCTTTTGAAGTTTTTTATTTTAAATCATGGTTCTGTGTTCATAATTTATTGGTTCAAATTTCTTGTCATACATTATTATTAGTGGATTTTGCAACATATTTGAGATTTTAGGGCACAATTCCTTTATTTTACATGATTTATATGTTTTTATTTTAGATTTTAATTAAATTTTCTGTCTTTTATTTTTCTCAAAGGTAATTATTTACTTATTCTTAAAAATATTTTCTTTTTAAATTTTGAGTTCCAAATACTGTTCCTTCAGCATCTCTGGTCAAACATAAAAAAAAACCAAACTATATCAATTATACATGTGAAATAATACAAATTATATTTCCATATTATCTATGTTAAAAAACAATAAAAATAAAGAGAAAATTAATATTCAATTTGTACCCAGGGTTCATCAATTTCAAGAGAAAGTGAATAGAATTTTTTATGAGCCCATCAGAATTATATTAGATCATTGCTCTGATCAGAGTAGCTAAGTCTTTCATAGTTGATCTTCTTTATTCTATTGCTGTTATTATGTACAATGATCTCTTGATTCTGCTCACTTCACTTTGCATCAATTCATCTTTCTCTTATTTTTTTCAAGATGTTTTGGCCTTTTCCCTTTGATTCACCTCTTAGTAAATTTATGGATTCTTTCCCTTTAATGGTTGACATATATCTAGTATTGAACTGCATTGATGATTCAGTCCTCCACCAAAATAACTAATACATTTACCGTGACCTTTTTCCTTGCCCTTTCTGGCTTCTTCAGGGACAAAAATATAAGAAGCAGGATTTTTAGTCCCTTTTCTGCATTCTCAATTGAGCCACTTATGTCACAACTGGGCAACTTTTGCCTCTGGCACATGTATTTTTTTCCTTCTATGGCTTGGTTTAGATTATATATCTTTCTTTTCTGCAGGGCTACAGAAGTGAATACCGTAAGTATTAGAGTTCCCCAGTGTTAATTCATAAGGAT
>NW_025340762.1:0-2585 GCF_016433145.1 Gracilinanus agilis | reverse complement strand
TGAATATTATAATAGTGAATAGAGTTCACTACAGAGAATTATACATAACATTTCTCTACATAGGAATACATATAATTAGATCTCACTGAGGCCCTTAAAAAGGCAAATTTAAAAATGATAAGTTTTCTTTCTTTCCCCTCTGTATCTCATTTACCTTTTCATGTTTCTCTTGATTTTTGTGGTTGGATATCAAACTTTCCATTTAGCCCTGGTCTTTTCTGTGCAAATACCTGGAATTCTTCAATTTTGTTGAATGCCCATACTTTCCCCTGGAAATATATAGTCAATTTTGATGGGTAGTTGATCTGTGGTTGCAGGCTCAGCTCTCTTGCCTTTCTGAATATTGTATTCCAAGCCTTGCGATCTTTTAGCGTGGAGGCTGCCAGATCCTGTGTGATCCTGATTGGTGCTCCTTGATATTTGAATTGTCTCTTTCTGGCTTCTTATAAGATTTTTTCTTTTGCTTGAAAGCTTTTGAATTTGGCAATAATATTTCTAACCATTTTCTTCTCTGGGTCGAATGTAGTGGGTGTTCTATGAATCCTTTCGATGTCTATATTGCCCTCTTGTTGTAGTACTTCAGGGCAATTTTGCTGAATAATTTCTTTTAGTATGGAGTCCAGGTTTCTATTAATTTCTGGTTTTTCTGGAAGACCAATTATTCTCAAATTGTCTCTTCTTGACCGATTTTCTTGGTCTATCACTCTCTCATTGAGATATTTCATGTTTCCTTCTATTTTTTCAGTCTTTTGACTTTGTTTTATTTGTTCTTGTTGTCTTGAGAGATCATTATCTTCTACTTGCTCAATTCTAGCCTTTAGGGATTGATTTTCGGCTATAATCTTTCAGTTTTCGGCCATAATCTTCTGGTTTTCGGCCATAATCTTCTGGTATTTCTTTTCAATCTGGTCATTTCTGGTGTTCAATTGCAAGATTCTACCTTTTAAACAGTTATTTTCTTGCCAGATCTCTTCCATTTTCCTCAAAATCTCAGTTTTGAACTCACTCTTCCATAGCTTGTGAGGAGTTTTCCTTATTTGAGGAGGGTCCGGATGCTTGTTTGTTCTCCTCCTCTGTTTGCTCGGTTGTCTGGATTTTCTCTGTGTAAAAGTTGTCGAGTGTTAAAGGCTTCTTATTCTTGTTGTTAATCTTTCTCTTCTGAGCTTCCTGAGACTGGGTAGCCATCATTAGCCCAGCAGCTTCTCAGGTTTATCCTCGCGCTCAGTGTCTGTCTGCGGTCTATTGGCTCCTGAGGTCTGAGTTCTGGTTTTTTCCAAGGTCAAGCCCCCTGGTGGACCCCCTTGCTTGATCCTCTGCAGGAGGTTCCTTTACAAGTCTCAGGGCACTGCTTCCACAGTTGTATACCCGTCTGCACTGGTTCCCCACTCAGGTTTTCAGAGCTTTAGTTCCTGGCTGTGTCTGCCTCCACCCACGCCTCTGCCATCTTAACCCGGAACTCCCAATCAGCAACTTTTAATTTAACCAACCAAAAACTGAAACACCCCTACTTAACCACTAATTAATACTAAATAAGGGAGTTCACAGTCACTTACTTTGAGAGCTCCACTCTGTTAACTCAAACTTGTGAATCCTATGATAAGAGTTGACACCTTCACAGGATGAGAGGTGGATCCCACAGACACTGCCCCCCCGGCAGTGCTAGGCAATTTGGAAACTATGATTGGCCCCAGTGAAGAGGGAAAGGGACAGAAGATGACTATAAAAAGTCCTGAATGTCTTAGGTTGGAAGTCTTCAGCCTGAATCTTGGGCTTGGAGGATTTGCTTAGGTGAGTGAGAAGCTGACCCTCCTTTCCTGGCTTTTGGAGAGATTAGTTCCAGAGTGGCCTTCACCTCTTGGAAAAGGCCTCATGGGTGGAACCCCTGTTTAATTCACCACTGGGTCCTCCAGTTGAGGATTAATAAACGCTCTGGGGCTAATCGGGGACTTGAGCAAAATTTAGGGTGATAGGCTAGACATCTTCTCTACTCTCTTTTTGTATTTCTCTACTTTCACTCTTTCTACCTCTTTGTAAATAAAAGCTACTAAAAGGCATTTTCGACTTGAGCTATAATATTTTAAATCAGCAATCACCATATTATTTTAGAATTCTCACATATTTAGTCAAATCCCTAAATTTAATTCCTTACAGGGGCTTTCCTATTAATTAAGTAAAGATCAGACTATTTGCTTCTGACCTCAGCTAATAGTCAAGGGACAGAGTTCATTCAGATGATAGCTTTGGGAGCCCCAATGTGGTGGGCTGCCCTGTAGCCTTTAGCCCTTGATAATGGGGGGAGGACAAGAGAAAGGAATGAAATATAGGGAAGATCCTAGTCCAAGGATAGGGAGAAGGACACAGAAAACCACTCTACTCTGAGTCAACTTTTTTTTTTGAAACTTTGGAAGAATATTCCATAAGCTTATGAGAATGATTTGAGACTACTCTTTTTACTAGTAAATGCCTTTGCTAAGAGTCAATCATTTCTACTTGCTAATTAGAGAGAGAGAAACAGTCTACGAACTCCCTAATAATAGGAGTTCAGACCCACAGGGTTAGCCCTAGAAATATATATATATTATATA
>NW_025340761.1:0-1407 GCF_016433145.1 Gracilinanus agilis | reverse complement strand
TCAAGGCTTTTCTGCTTCCTCCTTTGACTTGTTCCCCCCCCCCCCCCCAATAGAATGTAAGCTCCTAGAGACAGGGGCTATCACTTTTTTTTTTAATAAATGTTTGTTGACTTGCCTTGCTGACCCAAAATGTAGTCCAAATCTGAATGTGTATGGAGCTAGATAGCTAGATCAATAGATAATAGAACATTTAATAACTGTTTATTATTGCCTCAGTTTCCCCAGCTATAAAATGAGCTACAAAAGGAAATGACAAACCATTCCTGTATCATTACCAAGAAAACCCTGAAGGAGTCACTAAGAGTTGACATGATGAAAAACCAAAATACAGATAAAAGAGATCAAGAGGGAGGTGGGGAAGGAGGTACCCAGAGGCCCAGGCATCTAGAGGAGTAGGGCCAAATTGGGGGTGTGAGAAGTGGAGCCCCTAGGTGAAGTGACCTATACTTGGGCATTTCATGAAATGGTGGTCCAGGCTAGGGACTGGCCAATCAGAAGAGGAGGGAGGAGGAGGTATCTGATTTCAGTGAGAAGCTCTCTCTATGAATGCACATCTTCACTTATTCCACAATTTAGAGAATTGCCTGGGAGCACTGATAGGTTATAGCGTTTTGCCCCTTCAGATTCCATTACTTATTTAGAGCTAGAGTTGGAAGGGGCCTCAGAGACCATTTAGCCCAAACTCCTCATTTTTCAAATGAGGAAACTGAGGTACGGAGAGCTGAAATGATTTGTCCATGATTATACAGGTAGAAGAGATTAGAGGTGGGACCCGAACCTAAGTCCTTTGAGCTAAAGTTCCCACTGAACTCCCCTTGGAGTAAATCATGAATGAGCCAATGTTGGCACCTTAGGCTGCCAGGCTCTCCTACTTTCCCACTCTCATCTGTTTTTCCACAATTTCCTCTTTTATCATTTCCCCCAACTTGGCCATGTTTTCTATAGGGGCACCCACAGTTCTAGACCTCTTCTTTTTCCCAGCCAAAATGGAGCCATGATTCCTATTCCTTTAGGGCCCTGCCTCAGATTAGGGAGCAAATAAAAGTAATTTGGGTTAATGTGATAATGAGCATTCATTTGGATCATTATTATTCCTTCCAGGCTACATATTTGTGTATAAAGAGGGGCCTTTCTAAACCACCTCTAAATTCAGAGAATGATGGACACTTCAGACACAAATGAGGAAGGGAAGAAATAGGGAGAGGGGGAGAGAAAGAAAGAAGAAAGAAGGGGAGGAAGATGAGAGAGAGACACACAGAGAGAGGGGGGGAGAGAGAGAGAGAGAGGGAGAGATAGAAAGAGAGAGAAAGAAAGATAGGGAGAGGGAGGGAGATAGAGATAGAAAGAGAGAAAGAAAGATAGGGAGAGGGAGGGAGATGGAGGGAGGGAAAGAGTTAGAGACAGAGA
>NW_025340760.1:0-1499 GCF_016433145.1 Gracilinanus agilis | reverse complement strand
TGAATAAAGCTAGTCTTGAACATTCAGACCCTTACTAATTATTTTTACTTTATAAAGTAGTGGGGACAGAGTATGAAGATATTTTTAGGAAGACATTTTCTATCTGCTATTACTTCTCCTAAAAGGCTAGAGGAAAAAACTAAGGATTAGGCAAAGGCTGCTCCTCCCACCTCTCTTTCAAAAGCCAAAGAAATGATGGCAGGTTAGAAAGATATGGTACAGCCTGGCTCTCTCCTTCAGAACTATTTCAGTAAATAGCTAGGAAGTGTATTAGGCTTAATAGTGATGGGAAAATTCACAGAAAAACCTAAGTGAGCTATTCCCTAGTGTGAATAAGGAAACAAGGGCTTAATGGCCCTGAGAAGGGGTCTTAGCCAGGGGAGTCTACCCAGAACTTCTTTCTAGCACAGCAAATGAACTAGAACTTGTGCCTGTGTTCTAGGGAAAGAACTTGTTTCAGATATAGGGTGGATAATATTCAGGAACAAGAATTGGCTGGTCATCTGGAGTCATAAAGGGAATTAAATGACAGAAAATCTAGAACTTCTTTTGTTATGTTTTAAATATCTTAAAAGGGGAAAGGAAAAAGAGGGGAAAAGGAATACAGTAGGGAAGGAAGGGTATGGGAAATTACCTATGTTATCAGGGACCCAATTACAAGACTATACAAAAAACAGAAAAAAGAAAAGAAAAGAAAGAAAGGGCTTGGAGAACCTCACCTTCAACTGAACCACTCAAAGGAAAGTAGAAGACATAGAATTTCCCAAAGAAATACATTCAAATCAATAGGGGAACTAGTAGGGATGGGGAAGAGGTAATGAGAGAGGTTAGTTTCTGAGAAGAATTAGTAAAAAGGTGAGGACAAGACCCCAAAATCAGAGGGCTGTATTGTGAAGTAGACCTTAAAAGGAGACAAAGCAAGGATAAGAGTCTGTGGTTGGGATGTGAATTAAGGAAATAGAAGAATAGAAGAGGGGTGATGAGGCAAAAGCACATGGTATCAACCATAGAGCACTAACGCTGAGCATACTCCATTCTCACTACCTTCTTCTTTGTAAAGAGGAGACAAGAAGTGAAGAAAGGAAAAAATTAAGAGAATAAATTGAAAGGAAATACGCAATTAATAATCATAACTGTGAATGTAAATGGAATGAAATCCCAAAATGGATTAGAAAGCAGAATCCAGCAATATGTTGCTTTTAAGAAATCTACTTGAAATGCATAAATTCCCATTGAACTAAAATAGAGGGCTTGAACACCATCTATCATGTTTCAAATGAATTTTAAAAGCAAGGGCAGCAGTCAGCATCTCAAAGAAGTCAAGTTAAAAAAGATTCAATTAAGAAATATAAAGAGGAAAACTACATTATGCTAAAAGGTATAATGGGAAGTGAATTAAAGATATGAATACTTAACATAATACTAAATAGCATAGCAGTTAAAAAACTTAAATAAACAGTTAAATGAGTTATAAAAAGAAATAGATGACCTCTCACACT
>NW_025340759.1:0-3405 GCF_016433145.1 Gracilinanus agilis | reverse complement strand
AAGGCGCATGTGTCAAAGGCAGGTCTTAGATCTTCCTAAGTTTAGGTCCTGCTTTCTAAACACTAAACCAGCCTGCCTCTCAAGTGACACCAGCTTCTGAATCCTTTATCAAGAAATATCAAATGAACTACCAAAAAACTATTTTAGAGAATTGGAAAAAAATAATAACAAAATTCATCTGGAAGAACAAAAGATCAAGAATATCAAGGGAACTGATGAAAAAAAAGTGTGAAGGAAGGTGGCCTTGCAGTACCAGATCTTAAATTGAACTAAAAAGCAGTGATCATCAAAACAATATGTTACTGGCTAAGTGATAAGGTGGATCAATGGAATTGACTAGGGCTAAATAACCTCAGGAATATTGTGCTTGATGAATTCAAAGAGGGATAAGAATCCATCTACTATTTGACAAAAACTGCTGGGAAAATTGGAAAATGGTATGGTAAAAATTAGTTTAGATCATTATCTCATACCAAGATAAGTGCAAAATGAGTATATGATTCAAACATAAAGAGTAATATTAAAATTAAATTAGGTGAACATGGAATAGTACACCTGTCAGATCTATGGGGAATGAAATTCTTTAAGACCAAGCAAGAAATAGAGAACATCACAAAATGTAAAATGAATAATTTTGATTATATCAAATTAAAAAGAGGTTGTACAAACAAAACCAATGAAACCAAAATTAGAAAGAAAGCTTTCAGACCGGGGCCTTTTGGCTTTTGGCTTAGGCCAAAAGGGACCCTAAACCACTCTGTTTTAGGCTAGGGCATTCCTATTCCCACTCTCCAAATCCATTCCTTGAACTCGTTTATTAAGCCACCCTTTTGAGTTGATAACCTAACGCTGTCAGATAATATTTTGAGAGTGAAAAGGGCTTGAGGGGTGAAGGGTTTCTTATGGGGGAAGAGCTCTCTTTAGCCTCAAGTTTAGTCAAATCTTAAGGTGCCTGTAATTGTTCTTCCTCTTTCAGGAGTTGACCAGGAAGGGACATTTGGGGAAGGTCAAGCATAAAGCAAAGTCCTGAACAAAAGTCAATTCTAATTCCTTCAGTGTCTCTATCCTGGTATAGACTCCTGCTTGCCCTTCACCTCCTTCATATCCTATAGTGGCAGAGAGCAGGCATTGTCTCTCTGTCAGGAAGGAAGGGGTTTTCCCCTGAGGTCAACTAGTTAATTCATCTTGACTAGGTCCAAATAATATCTACTAGGGGACCTTCCTTTCAGTCCTTTTATTACTCTACTACTTGGTTTATCTCTCCACTAGAGATCTAGTCTGGAGCAGAGGGCAGCCATCTACACTCTGCCCAGATTGGGAAAAACTTTCCCTGGGGGTCTGTTCATTAACTCATTCAAACCAATGTACACATCCATCATACCAGGGATTCCCCCTTGTCTATCCTTTTAACATTACTGATTCTGATGTCAATCAATTGGAAAACTCCTCTCTATCTTCCATCTCTACCATCCAAATTAGGATATAATATACAGATAAATTGGAATGGAAGAGGTACTAAGCTTAGACTCAAAAGCCCCACATTCTAGTTCTATCTCTAACACTAGCTTCTTTGTGACCTTGGGCAAGTGATTTGCCACAGAACTTCAGTTTCCTTATCTATAGCATGAAGAAGCTAGACTGGAAGATTCCTAAGCATCCCTCTGACTACAGAAGCACAAGGAGCTGTGTGATGGAAAGACAATGGACTGAGAAACACAAGATTTCAGTTTGAATACTAGCTTGGCCATTTCCTATCTAGATGAATTGAGAAAAATCATTTAAACTTTCTAGGTCTCAGTTTCCCCTAAGAGTAACTATAGTTAGCCTCTACTTTATATCCCATTTACCTTATTCTATATAGGCACCCCCTAAGTGGCTATAGTTTCCTTCTTCCGGATTAAGCTGAATTCTCCAGGTCACATCATGATCTTAGGAGACTCCACTGCCCTATTTGCTGTTCCTAGGCTGGAGGAGGATGTGGGGAAGGAAAAGAATCACCCCAGAAAACCTGAATATCATTCTCAGAAAATGATGAAATAAGAGAAGTGTGTCTAAAACTTTTCCTGGTTTTCCCTCCTTCTAAGCCTGGTGCCTATCTTGCTCTCAGGCGAATGGCACTTAATGCCAGCTAAGGTACTTGGCTGATGAGGTGTAGACCTAGAGAGTATGTACAACTTCATAGAGTCTCACTGACCCCCAAATCTTAGTGGTCTAAAGGAATGAAGCACTAACAGGTAAATTTCTAGGCACAAAGGCTAGAACTCTTTCTGGGGACCTCCAAAATCATTTCCATAAAGGGATACCTTTCCTTACTAGCATTGAGAAGAGCTTTTAGCACAAGGTATATTGAATATTGGTGGTCAAGGTAGGTCAGTTGTATAAATGGAATTAACTCTAGCCAATTCATAGTCGAAACTCTACTCATCCTAGGCATAGAGATGATGTAATCCTCACCTCCCTTAATGGGCAGGGGGGACGAGTTACCCACACGTGATAATAAGTAGCAAATCAAGAACAAGGGACTGCCCTTTGGGCAGTCCAAATCAGTGTAGAGGCTGCCATTTGTCCATTTGAATTAGAGGTGGACCCACAGGAAGTGGCTAGAGACACTGTCTCTTCAAGTATGTGTGTTACGTCCTGTGGAGGCAGTTCCCACTTTGAACTTGGTGCTGGAGGATCTCCTGAGACCACAGAACACTTACACTCTTTATTGTCACACGGGTAAGTTAGGCTGACTTCCTTCTTCTAAACTCTGCCTTAAGTAGGCACGAGCCTATCTGGTTGCTAGACATTGAGGCTTGTAGCCTGATTTATTTAGCCTTTAACCTCTCCCTTCCTCTTTATTCCCATACCTTCACCTTCCTGATTGTAAATAAACTGCCTAACCCAATGCTGACTTGGGTCTGATTTAATTATGGAATCAACCTGAATTGTTGATTCCTGGCAGCCACACTTTAAATACATATCTATAAAATACCTAAATTTCCCTCTTACATTTTTTGGCTGACCATGTTTTGGTCTCGAACTTCCTCAATCTTCCTAAATTTTCTCAAATTCTTCTTTTACCTTAAAACTATGGAGCTACAATCAATATATAGCTGCCAGACTGGTGAGAGCAAATGGGGGGCCCTGAAAATTCAGCTAGGAGGCTGTTCCCTTGTCTTAGGGAACAAATAACCCAATTAGCTGACCTTAGCTTCACCTGGGAAGGAATGCTTGGTTCTCCTAGCCAGGCCAGGAGCACACCTGAATAAGGTTTAAAAGCAGGCCTGTCCCTAATAGAAGCAGAAAGCACTAGACTCAGCATATTAGTAGATTTTTAGGGAGAGTAAATTTTTTTTAGCTCGGTTCTCTATTTTATTTCAAAACTGTATTTCTAGTTTTAAAATCTTTAAAAAAAAAAAA
>NW_025340758.1:0-3030 GCF_016433145.1 Gracilinanus agilis | reverse complement strand
GAGAGAGAGAGAGAGAGAGAGACAGAGAGAGAGAGAGAGAGACAGAGAGAGAGACAGAGACAGAGACAGAGACAGAGAGAGAGACAGAGAGAGACAGAGAGAGAGAGAGAGACAGAGACAGAGACAGAGAGAGAGACAGAGAGAGACAGAGAGAGAGAGAGTGAGTGAGTTCAGGTCAAGGGTCTTTAAGGACTCTTTGGGGTTCTGACCAGCTATTAAATACTCTCTGGTCCTGGTGGCCCATGAACAGCCAGATGGTTGGCTCCCTGGACAGAGCCTGGGTCCGGGTGCTGGGATGGATCAGGGCCCTGAGAAGCCAGGAATCCAGGAGATCTCAGGGGAGGCAAAGGGTCACACAGAGACCTAGAGGAAAAAGAGAGGAAGGGAGGGGAGGAGGAAGCCAGGAGGAACAAAGAGGGATGGAGATGAGAGAGGAAGGAGAGGGGCATGATGAGGAGAGGAGCTCACCTGGACCAGATAGTGCTCCTGTGAGGCCTCTGAGATCCGGCCCACTGTGTAATGGGCCTTGAGCACTTCGTCGTGGATCTGGAACTCTTCTTTACAGTTGTACCTGTCCCCGGGAGCAGCGAGAGTCAGAGGCAGAGTCACCCCGCTACCCCCAGGCTGCCTTGAATCATTCCCATGAGTCCCTCTCTTCCAGCCTCTTTGGCTCCCCCCCAACTTATTAATATGGAACTCCCCATCAGAGAGGGGACCCTCTTCTCTAATCCATGGCAGTATGGCAAGACCTGAACTCCCTACCTCGCAAGACCTTTGGGGGAGGGCGGGAGAAGTGCTTTGAAAGCTTTAAAAGCTCTGGAGAAATGGGAGAGCGATTCTTCAACCAGTATTTATTAAGGAATAACTTCTGGACCAGGCCATGTGCCAGGTTCGAGGGATACACAAAGAAAAGAAAATTCAAAAACCATCCCCGCCCTCGAGGAGCTCACACTGGGGTCTTCCACCTCCTGACCAGAAGGGATGGATTCAAGTGGAGGCTCATTCGGGGACATGGTCAGTGTGGAAGTTTAGTTTTTTGTGGCTGTGAATATTTGTGGCCGTGGGGGGGGGGGGTCCTTTCTCAGCAGGGGGTGATGGGAAGAAGAGGAGAAAATAAAAGCTTGTTAAAAATAAAATTCAATTTTCATTTTTTAGCTTAAAACCTAATTCATGGACAGATCCAGGCCCACACGAGGGTCTCCCAGTGTGTAAAGGTCTCGGACGGCCTTCCAACTCGGGGCCCGACGCTTTAAATCTGGCTCTGTACCCCAGGACCTCTCCCTGCCTCAGACTCAGAAGGCATCTTCTCGCCAGCCCACCGGTGGAAAGCTTTCATCGCCTCCCTGACCCTGTGCCGCTGCTCGGACCGTTAGGGTCAAGCGGGCGTCCCCAGGGCAGAGGGCCGAGGCGGTCACTCACGTGATCACGACGGGGGCCACTTTGTTGGTGATGATGGACTTGGCCCTGCTGTTATGAGGGCCGGCAGTCTGGAAGGAATGGAGGCTGAGCGAGTGGCGGTCCTCCATGCTGCCGCAGCCCTGCAGACCCTCGAAGGGGGGGCCTGTCACCGCGGACACCGTCTGCTGGGCTGTGCTGGCCGTCGTGCCCATCCTCCAGGGACGGCGGCCTCAGGAAGCGATCTGGGGACGACACGGAGAGCAGGATGGAGATGGGGGGACGCGGCGGCCTCTAGTCCACGAGAATTCTGCATCCTCGGGTTTAGGACCCCAGGGGTCCCGGGGTTCAAGTGCTTCTTCTTAGAGATGAAGAAACCAGGGCTGAGAGGACTCAAAAGACCGCTCGGGATCCCACCTAGATAGGTCTGGATTTGAACTCGGGTCTCGTTAGAACTTCCGACACTTGGGGATCACAGGCAGGAGCCAGGAGGGATCCTAGCCTAAAAAGGGCAGAGCGGCACACTGGCACCCCGTAGTCTCAGAGAGCTGCCCGGGGCGCTGCTTTCCCGCCATTTAATCGTTCTATGTCGGAGCCCCGATTTGAACCCAGATGCTCCCAGCTCTAAAGCTGGCCACCTTTGCCCTCCCCCAAGCTGCCAAGCCTGAGCCTCCTTTCCGGAGCCCCAGACTCCACGCCGACGGGGCTCTGCGACCCATTTTGGCCAGAGTCTCCCTCGGCCAAGGCAGGCTGAGCCCAGAGACCGTCATCCATCGGCGCCCCCCAAAAGCCTCCTCCGGCCCTTTCTGGTGTGGAAGCCCCTCCTTCCTCCCGCCGGGGCCCGGTCAGCGCGGACGGCTCCATGAGCAGGCACACCTCGTGCTCACAAGGCTCCGGACACCGGCCCGCTCTCCTTGGCTGAGGCAGAAGGGACGAGCCCCGGTCACCCAGAGGACCTGGGATGGGGGCAGCTGGGGCACAGCGCGAAGGCCCAGGGCCTGGATTTAATCCTGGAATGTCGCTTACTAGAATCACCACGGCCAAGGCCACTTCCATCCCCCAGGACTCAGTTTCCTAATCTGTAAAATGAGGGCCAGGAGACCCTAGTCTCAACACTGAACCAAATAATGCTATGAAATGTCATCACGGAAACACAGAATGTCAGTGATGGAAGAGGCCGTGGAGGCCGTCCAAATCCAAACTGTAACTGTGATCCCCTCAATAACACAACCTACAAGTTCTCATCCAGCCTCTGCTTGCATCCCTCAAGCAAGGGGGAACTCACTACCTCCAGAGACCAACACATTCCACCACAATAGGGGTGCTTACCCTTTTAATTGTGAGTTAGCTTCTCCTAACAACAAGCCTAAGCCTGTCTACTGGCAACCCAATGTTCCTGGTATCCCTCTCCTAGGGTCGCAGATACAGAGCCGCCCCGGCCCTCCGAAGCCATCTGGTCCATCCCCAAGGCTCATCTCTCTTCCACATGATGTCCCCTCAAAGGAGACACCAAAGAGCCATGGGGGCAGCTAGGTGGATCAATGAATTGAGAGCCAAGTCTAGAGATAGGGAGGGAGGGAGGGAGGGAAGGAAGGAAGGGAGGAAAGAAGGAAGGAAGGAAGGAAGGAAGGAAGG
>NW_025340757.1:0-1250 GCF_016433145.1 Gracilinanus agilis | reverse complement strand
AGAGAGAGAGAGAGAGAGAGAATTTCAGAGAGAGAGAGAGAGAGAGAGAGAGAGAGAATTTCAGATCCTTCCTCAGATCTCCTTTAGTATTTCATGTGTACATCTATTATGCAATGATCATAGATTGTTTTGCCTTATAGTATTTTTATCAATCCTTCCTTTTCCTTGAACTTTGCTACAATTCCTTGAGGACAAGGGCTATATTTAATTCCTCATTACATTCCCCAGTCCTAGAATAATGCTGAATACAAGTGATACTTAATAAATGCTTTTTGAATTTAGTCTTTGGAGTTTGAATCTTCTTGATTCAAATCTACTACTAAAACTATTTTTATTCCTCCTATATCAAGAAATGATACTTTAATTTTTTTATTCCATAATTCTTAAGTTTTCCTACTCAGTGCAAACAGAAAAGCAATTTTCTTTGTTGAAAAAACAAAATTCAATAGATATTTATTAAGTACCTGCTATGTGCTAGGTGCTAGGGATACAAAAAGAGGCAAGAGAACCCTTGCCCTCAATAAGTTTGCATAATCTAATGATATGACATCATTCATCATATTGATTTGGGAATGATTTGATATGGTCACTTACAAAACTTTCCTATGAATGCCTAGGTGAATGTTAAGTGAAAGCACTACCTTCACCAATGCTGTTTCCCAGCTAAACTGGTTGGTTACCTTTTCCCAAATCCATCCCTCCATTTCCTGTCTTTATTCCCCACTGGAATGCTGACTCTTCACATCTCCAACCCTCAGAAATGTGTATTCCTTTGAGGTTCAATTCAGACTCCAGCCCCAACCCCTATGAAAGTCTTCCCTGATCCCCAAGTTTCTAGTGTCATAATTTGAGAGATGAAAGAGATGTAAATCTCTGATCCTACCAAAAAAAAGAGCTTAGAATGTGTCTGAATTAAGGCTAGAAGGAAGATAGGTTTGCAGGAGATGGGTCAGGGATGAGGACTGGCTGTATCCCAGGCATGAAAAACAACTTGTTTGAATATGGGAAGGCTTTGTTAGGATTCTCTACCTCTCCACTTATCTTGTACTTTATCCATTTGTGTAAATGTTTTATCATAGCAATTAGAAAGTAATCTCTATGAAGGAGAAATTATTTCTTCCTCTCCTTCCTCTTTCTTCCTCTCCTTTCTTCCTTCTTTCCTTTTTTCTTACTCCCTCCTTCCCTCTTTCCTTCCTTCCTTCCTTCCTTCCTTCCTTCCTTCCTTCCTTCCTTCCTTCCTTCCTTCCTTC
>NW_025340756.1:0-1971 GCF_016433145.1 Gracilinanus agilis | reverse complement strand
ATATATATACATATATATATTTAATATATTACACTTTTGGATCAACTATTAAACATAAAGTTATTTTATCCACTTGTAGAAATACTTAGAATATTGGAAATTAGCTGTAATTGAGCAACTTATCCATGGACTTTTTCTATATAAATTCAATAAAAAACATGATATTTATATAGTACTTTATTATATTTCTTATACAAAAATCTTGTGAAGCAAATAAGGATGAGTTTAGGAATTCTGGCATAAACATATAAATTCTCACTGATATCTACAGGTAGCCTGAGAAGAGGAGAGTGGCTGATGTACTCATTCAAGAAATTAAGAGAAGTTGTTGCCTTCCTATTCTCACATTTCAGGTGTTCTGCTTGCAGTAACATTCACAATGATTCCCCCTCTTTAATTTCCAACATCACCATTCTAATTCAGGATCTTAAACTGAAATAGCTCTCTTAGCATCCTGCTTCTTTCATACATCTCAAGCACCACCATCAGAATTATCTTCTGAGATTGTTTTACAAAGCCATTAAACTAAACACAAATTTTAATAGTTACTTTTTTTGGATATTTAGGACCTTCCTCAATCTAGTTCCCATTTCATGCTTACTTCTTTATATACACATAATTGTGCTAGCCAAATAGATGGCTTGCAGTTGAATCAAGTCAATTTTTGCACTGAACAAATTGATCCTCTGACCAAGGACGCTGTGATTTTTGCTTCTCACTGCTGTCCATGCTCTCTTATAATTTCAAATCTTTAAGAACAAAACCAAACATGGTATGTTCCATTATTCTTCTCTCTTCCAGCCAAAAGTAATTCCTCTTCTGAACAATATAACATTTTGTCTGTACCACTCCTTTGGTGTTTATCACATAATACCTTGTAATTATACAAAGGAAACATTTTGAGATCTGGAAAATCTTTAGTTCTTGTCACAGTGTATGCATATGTGAAACTATAAATAAATTAAGTAGATTAATGGCATACTCAGAAAATAAAAATAATAGTTTCAAATTTCTTGGGATATTAATTTAAATCCACAAGATTAGATTTGCATGTTAAAATGAATACCTTTCTATGAGCTTGGAATTGATTTTAGTCAGACTGTTTTTTGTCATTCCAATTTCTAGCTGGTTATATTGCTAATCTCTCAATTTTTTTGAATTGCTCATTTCTGTCACAAAGTATGCAGTTGTTAAGATCACTTATTAGTCTAATATTTTTATAAACCTTTATAGGGCAATTGAACATAGTATTATTATTATTATTATTTTGCTTTTCTATACCAAAATGTATCTCTACAAAAAATAAGGAAACTTCAGTTTTAAAAATGCTTAACCACAGCTAAGTTTATTATTTTTTTTGTTTATATGAATGTTTTATTTTTAATTCCTAATAACTACATTTGTTTTTATATAAACTTTACTTCTCATATATCCCTCTACTTTCTCTACTCATCAAGCCATTTCTTCTTTTTAAAGAAATTCCAGATTATATAATGATTACATTTTCAATAATCATTTTCTGACATTTTTCAATCCAAGTTCTCTATGTTTCTCTAATTCCTCCCCCATCCCCAAAGTGGCAGATAATATGATATGGGTTGTTCATGTGTTATCATACAATATATATTTTCATATTAATTATGCTGTGAAAGAAGACTCATATCATTTACACTAGAGAAAAACTCATGAAGGAAATAAAATGAAGAATAATATGCTTTGATCTGCATTTAGACTCCAGCAATTCCTTCTATGGTGGTGGATAACCTGTTTCATCATGTGTTCCATTGTAGTTTTCTGGATTTTTGCATGACTGATAATACTTAAGGCATTTACTGTTGATCACTGACTTTATTGCTGTTATTAGGCACAACATTCTCCTGGTTTTGCTCACTTCAGTAACCCGTGTCTTCTTTCTCTCCATTTTCTTTTCTTTTTTAAAAACCCTAATATCTTTATATATATATATATATA
>NW_025340755.1:0-1538 GCF_016433145.1 Gracilinanus agilis | reverse complement strand
GCCCATGCCACGTACCTCGGAGAGGGGCTGAGCTCTCGTGCGTGTCAGCCCCTTGCTCAGTGTGGAGGGAACAAGACCTTGAGAAGGGAATGGCAGGGTCCCTGCCCACTAAGAGCTTAGTGGGGGTGAGAGGGGCAGACTGGAGGAGTCTTTGGTAGTTTAGAGTCTTCAGAATTTTCCTCCAAACTCCTCTTGCTGTTGGCCTCTCCCAAACTGAAGTCTCTCAGAGTTCCATGGGGTCAGCTTCCAGTCCCTTCCAAGATAAGTGCTTAGGGATCCCTGCTTTACCCCAATTCTATACTTACAGATTCCCCCATTTTTCTATTTAACTCTATTCCTTTTCTATTCTTAATTCCTCCCCCTGGGGAAAAAAAAATCCCATATTTGTCTTATCCTGTATCAATGCTACCCTTTCTACACTTTGCTAAGGTGGGCTAGGAAAAATTGGGAAGGGAAAGGAAGGGAATACAAGGTTCTAATCCATATTTCTAACACATGAAACAATTTTGCAACAATCAATGGACTTTTTTTCTTTCTTTCTTTTTTTTAAACTCTTACCTTCCGTCTTGGAGTCAATATTGTGTATTGGCTCCAAGGCAGAGGAGTGGTAAGGGTGGGCAATGGGGGTCAAGTGACTTGCCCAGGGTCACACAGCTGGGAAGTATCTGAGGCCAGATTTGAACCCAGGACCTCCCGTCTCTAGGCCTGACTCTCAATCCACTGAGCTACCCAGCTGCCCCCTCAATGGACTTTTCTAATGAATACAATATCAAAGTTTTGCAACATAGCAATTTCTATTCTTAACAATTTTTTAGCTAGTTTTATGTCTAGGCTTATTAAACAATATCCTGGACTTATTTCTACTTAGCTACTTGCTCTCTTTTTTTAATGCAATAACAATAAAATCAATGTTCTTCTTTAATGCATAACTAGTACTTTACCTCTGTTTTTCCTGTTTATGTCTTAAATACAATACTACTTTATATCCAGGACAAAGGTTAGCGGATGAGTATTGCTACTGTCTTTTAAACTATTCTTTACCCTGTGTTCTTATTCTCTCCCTGATTCTTTTCTTACTTGCCTTTTGACTTTTCCCTATCTCTGTCCCTATGTTTATTTTCCTAATTATTTCTACTGCTCTTAGTATGTTTAGTAGTTACATGGTTTGAAAGTATTTACAGCCTGCTCTAAGGTTTCCATCTATAATACAGTTATTCCCAAGATTTTTAAACGATGTACATCCTTTTTGCAATTAGCATCCCAGTGTTAACCAGATACAAAGCTTTTCAGCTTCATACTTGGCGAAGACCTTCCTGAGTTGCTAACTATTCACATTTATGTGCATTTTTATACATTTATATACCATACCCAGTGATTTTTCCTCTTCGTCAGAATTCTTGACCTGGGATCTATGCATTTAAAAAAAAGTTAATAATTGTATTCTACTAAATATTTATATATTCATACAATATATTTGTATTATATGCCAAATAAATATCTTATTATAATAGAGATATAATATGTAATAGATTCATATT
>NW_025340754.1:0-3020 GCF_016433145.1 Gracilinanus agilis | reverse complement strand
CTGAAGAACCTCATCTCCAAAAATCTCCATTAGTGGCTGCCTTCTTGAAGACTTTTAGGGACAGGGAACTCACCACCTCCAGAAATAGGCCACTGAACTCTTGGACAAAGCTCATTGCTAAGAAAGAGCTGGAGCCTCACTAAGCATCTCTACCTCTTCCACTCATCATCCGCACTTCTGACCTCGGGATTGAGCAGGATCAATCATATCCCTTTTCCACATGAAGGACTATTAGACACCTAAAGGCAATTCTCTCTGATCAGAAGACCTGAGTTCAAATTTGGCTTTAGATGCTTAGTAGTCATATAAGACTTCAAGCTCTCTTTACCTCAGTTTCTTGCTCTTTAAAAGGAGGAGGTTGATCTTAATGACCTCTAAGGTTTTTTTCTCTTAGTTTATTTTTTAATTTTTATTAAAAAAAAAACAACTCTTACATTCTATCTTAGAATTAATACTGTGTTCCAGGGCAGAAGAGCAATAAGGGTTAGGCAACGGGGGTTTAAGTGACTTATCCAGAGTCACACAGCAAGGAAGAGTCTGAGGTCAAATTTGAACCCAGGACTTACAGTCTCTAGACCTGGGCTCTCTGTCCACCAAGTCACCTAGCTGGCCCCATTTCTCCTACTTTAAAAATCTCAGATTTCATAAAGCACAGCTCTTTTAGATTCTGTTTTCTAAGACCACAAAATCCAGAAGATGTAGACATTATGGGGTGGCTCTGGCTCTAAGGGGTTGGACTCCTGAGGTCTCTTCCAGCTCTAGCTGTAAGGTTCTAGAATTTTCCCCTTGCCCACAGGGCTATAGTCCTAGGATCCTAGATTTGGAGTGAAAAGTGAACAGTGTTCACCTAATCTGAGGACCTTGGTTTATACAAGAGAGAAAGTAACCAATGGGAAGGAGTCTGGCACAAAGGAAAGTGTGCCAGCCCTGGAGGGAGAGGTTCAAATCCAGCCTTTGACTTTTGCTACCTGTGTGACCTTGGGCAAGTAATTTAAATGCATTGGACCTCAGTTTTCTCTTGGCCTCTGAGGATTCTCCTCTCCCTAGATCTTTGTGGTTGTTCAGTTGAATTGGACTCTTCTTGAGCCCGTTTGAGGTTTTGTTGGCAAAGGTACTGGAATGGTTTTGTCATGACCTTCTCCTGCTCATTTTACAGATGAGGAAACTGAGGCAGAGTGTTGTGTGTCTTGTCCAGAATCACACAGCTAGTAAGTGTCTCAGGCTGGATTTGAACTCAGATCTTTCTGGCTCTACCCCTAGTGCTCTGTCCACTGTGCCCCTCAGTTGGCTACCCCTAGATCTAGGATCTTTCAGTCTCCCCAAGTCCTTTGACTCCAAATCTAGCAAACTTTCCAGCCCACCAGTCAGTTCTCCTCTAGCCCCCCCCCCCAAACACTCAGGCTCCCTGGCCTGAATTCACTGGGCTCTTCCAGAAAGCAAACAACCCTAGGCTCCCCCTCAGCTCCTCCCTTCTTCCCCTCATTGTCTATTGGGGTGCCTCCCTCCCAGCTCCAGCCCCGGGATCCCCCAAGAGGCCCCTACTATCTGGTGGCAAGCAGGGGATCTGGAACCACCTGCCCGGCTGGTCAGCCCAGGGGCTCCTGGGGGGCACCCACCGGGAAGGTGGGGCCTGGGGACCGGCCAGCCCTGGGAACTCCAGCAGGAACAAGGAAGGAGGAGAAGCTGGAGTGGAAGCGATTAGAATGAGAACAAACTGGCGGGTGAATAGAACCTTTTATTTCCGAAGGGGAGCCTTTGTTCCCCCAACACATGTGACACACAAAAGCCTATACTTGAATTCAGGAGTCCTAATTGGTTCTCAGGTGGGGGAGGAGAGGGGTGTCGGGATTTAGGGATTCCTTAAAGAGACAATTCGCCCAGGATGTGGGGCTCCGGCTCCTTCCATTGTCTTCCCTAAAAATGGGGGGGGGAAGAGGGAGATAAGAGCCGTGGGGGAAGGGCAGCTGGGGAATGAAGAGGGAAAAGAGGCCAGAGGGTCTCCAGGGGAGACCAGAGGGGAGAAGAAGAAGAAAAAAGGATCCATTTCCCCAGAGAGGGGGATGGGCAGCAGGATGGGGAAAAGGGCTGCAAAGTGGGCTCCTGGGGCCTCCAGATGGATGGGCCCAAGTTAAGAGGCCTGTTTTCTGGGGACCTGGGAAGCCACTTGGGCTTGGCTACTCACTAGTCGGCTGAGTGACTTTGGACAAGTCATCTCCCTCATTCCTGCTCCTCCAGTCTCCACATCTATGAAATGAGGGGGTGGATTGCAAAGGGACCTGCAGCTCTACCTCTAGGATTCTGGGCTCACCCCTTCCCTGGGCCTCAGGTTCCTCCTTTGTAAGAGAAGGGGTTGGTTTAGATGGCCCGAGGCCTCTTGCTCTATCTGGCAGGTCTGTGATTCCCCGAGTCATCCCCATTCTGGGTCTTCGGTTTCCTTCTATGTAAAAACAAGAGGATGGAGCTGGATGAGTTCTAACAGCCCTGGGAGGTTCTTGGTCTTCTCAGGCTGTGCCAAACATCCCCGGTCCCCTCCCCAGCTCTTCCCCAGTATCTCCCCCACCCCCACCCCCCAGCAGTTAACCCAAGGCCAGGTCACTGGCAGTCCCGGTATTCCTCAAAGGACATCTGGCTGGGGCTTAGGGAGAGGGGTTGGAGCAGAGGGCACAACCCATGGGCTGTAGAGCCTCAAACAATCGGGCTGGAGGAGCCTTCCTTCAACAGAAGAAAAAGGACACGGAAACCAACAGGTCCCGGGCTTCTCCCCAGGGCAAGAGGAAGGGCAAGTCCAACAAGGGCCTGGGTCACCCAGGGGGACTGGAACAGCTCACTGGAACCCATGACTGCTACTCCCCCACCCCCCACCCAAGACTGGCTCAGGTAAACCCTGTGGCCCTAGCACTAGAGATCCCAAACCTGTCTTTCTCCCCCATCTCTTTCCTCCCTTCCTCCTTCTCTTTGTGTCTCCTTTGCTCCTTTCTATCTCTCCTTATCTTCTTCTGTCTCTCTCCCTCTCTCCTTTC
>NW_025340753.1:0-7975 GCF_016433145.1 Gracilinanus agilis | reverse complement strand
ATATATATATATATGAATAAGCTATGTACAGAATAAGTAGGAAATAAAAGAAGGAAGGCTTCACAACTGAAGGGAAGGAAAGGCCTTCTAAAAGATGATGGGATTTTAGTTGAGATTTAAAGAAATCCAGGTATTGAATGATAATACATATATAGCCCAGTGGAATTGATTGTCAGCTCCAGGAGGGGGAATGGAAAAGGGAATGGAGAGAACATGAATCATATAACCTTGGAAAAATACTTAAAAATAAATAATTTAAAAAGAGAATTCTAGGGAAGTTAGTAGGTGGGGATAGCATTTCAGAGATGAATTGTCTTATCTGTGAAACAACAATGAAGCTAGTGTCACTAGATGGAAGAATATGTGGTAAACTATGGGGCCAAAGGGTTGGTATTATAGGAGAGGTATATTATGAAGAGTTTTGAACCACAAGAAGAAGGTTGTGTATTTGAATCTAGTGGCAATGAGGAACCTTTACAGTTGACCATTATGGAGCGACATGGTCTTACCTACATTTGAGGAAAATCACTTGGGTGCCTGAATGGAGCATGATTGGAGTGGAGACTTAAGGCAGAAATTTACTAGCAAGTTACTGCAGTAGTCCAAGTGTGAGGTAATGAGGGCCTACACTAGGGTGATAGTAGTGTCAAAGGCATGTTTTGGGGAGATGTTTTAAACATAGCATTATATAAATGTTAGTTATCATTATCACTGTTGATGTTATTAGTCTAGTAGAGGAAAAGAGAATAAAGTATCTTTAAGGGAAATATTGTAAAAAAAAAGAAAAAAGAAGACAAAAGAGAATAGGAGAGATAATATTGATTTGAGCTGTGGATATTCGAGATCCTCTAGGTAAAGCTCTGCATTTTACAAATGGCTGGGACTCACACAGAATGATTAAGTGACTTGTCTAAGATCAAACAAATTGAAAGTATCAGAGCTCTGTTTCATCATACTGAGTACACTTGGCAGATATTAGAATTGATACTAGAAATAATAGTAAGAATAAGACTTAGAGTCTACTTTCTTATCTTCCTCCATGTCCCATTTATTTCCTACCTCTGTTTACATTCAGCTTACCACTTAATAAATATCTATTGCACATAGAAAAATATCCAAGTTCCTGGAAGTACTACATAGGTAAGAGGCAGTAAATAGGTCTTGCCCTCATTGAGGCTATAGTCAGTTAATTGGAGAATATTTTACATACGTGAAAATATTTTGCAAAATAATGCATTAAAATATAATAATAATTAAAAATTCTGCCTCTATAACAGTGATGGCAAACCTATGGCACAGATACAAAAGATGGCACAGAGTGCTCTGTGTGGGAATAGGGCCTTCTCACAACCACCCCATTTTGTTATTAGAAAGTCAGCGGGACTTGGGTGGAACTGTTCCCCTTCCCCTCTCCACTATGTGTGATGACATTTTTTTACTTTACCCACCCCTCTGCCTAGCAGCTTAATGGGAGCATACAGGGGGTAAGGTGGGTACCTCACAGGTGGCAGAGCAGAGTCCTCCTGCCACTCTTCTTCTGATCTCTACATTTGTTGAGGACATTCCTTACTTTACGCTGCCCAAAAGTTCACTGGGAGTGCTTTCTTCCTCTTCTGTGTGGGGTAAAGGGTAGGACCAGGTGCACCCAATACTTGGTGGGTGGAGGGGAATAGCAGAGGGTCACTGGTGGGGATGGCACTGCACTTGGTCTGGTATGGAAATGAGGCAGGGACCTGACACTCCATTTCTAAAAGGTTTGACATCCCTCCTTTATACCTTGCTAATGGGATCTCTAGCTCCTTCCTGGGAGCTTTGCTGATTTTAGTATCTGTGTTGCTGAAGGGAGCACTAGAGCTTTGCTGACTGATGAGAAAAACTGACATCTAATCAGTCCTAAGAACAGACTGTGTTATCTTTCCATTGTCTTGCCTCTTTCTACCTTTCTTTTGAAGTAATATTCTAAAAGTCCATCATTCAATTATACAATTATCCTCAGCATCATCCTTGTGATTTCATCCTTTCTAGGCCACTGCTCTCCTCATGTATTTTTGTTTCATCTATTAAAATATAAGCTCCTGGGCAGCTGGGTAGCTCAGTGGAGTGAGAGTCAGGCCTAGAGACAGGAGGTCCTAGGTTCAAACCCGGCCTCAGCCACTTCCCAGCTGTGTGACCCTGGGCAAGTCACTTGACCCCCATTGCCCACCCTTACCAATCTTCCACCTATGAGACAATACACTGAAGTACAAGGGTTTAAAAAAAAAGCTCCTTAAGGGCATGGACTATCTCTCCTTTACATTTATATCTCTAGCACTTAGAATAATGCCTGGTGCATAGTGGGAGCTTAATAATTTTCTCCTCAGCCATTCATTCATTCTAATGTACATTATGGAGAGAATGTGGATGAATTGAGACAATTTAAACCTACTACTCAAAACAAATAATAATAAATATATTGTGATACAAAAAATGAATCAATAGTATCATCTTTAAACTCAAAATAAAGTCAGTCTAAATTCCTCTAATTTCCTTTTTCCCTAGCTTTCTCAATGGAGTACTTTTTTCCTTCAAGAACTTTTGGGCCCCCTATCACTTTCAATTTGTTTTTTAATTCAAAGATTATTCAATGTGGATGCAGGGCAAGTGATCATATAGGAAAATTTTAAAAAGTGGGGGAAATTGACAGAGGTAACATGGATGACAATAAGTCTACTTGCTTTATGAATTTATTTAGTATTTGTTTTCCAAAGCTCCAGCAATCCTAAAATAAGTTCCTGGGGGAGGTCTATTGCATCTAAGATATGTGCTTTCAGCACAATAAAGGAAAAAGTGACTATGTCAAGATGCAAGCTTACCTGACTTCTCTATTACTTGGAAGAGTACATAAAGTGACCTGTTCTCTCAAACATGATCTTAGACCAATTATCAGAGTGCATGTTCTTTAAGAGGCCAAGATATCTTAAACCAATGCCCATTGATAAAAGCTTTTCCCATAAACTCTCACTATTAATTAAGTCAAATGTAGCTTTTAAATTGATGAGGTTGCAAAGATAAGTTGTTCCTTAAGCTCAGTATATTTATCAGTAATATAATGTAAAACAATGCAATGAGGATGAGGTCTAAGACTCTTATGAAAAGCCTCATGTCATAAGCATTAAATTTCCTCCAAGTGTTCCTGTAGTTATCTGAATACAGTTATGGAAGGAAAGAAATCTGGACAGCTTCTGGCTAAAATCCAAAACATTAAATGGAGTAGTAGACTCATGACATATTACTTTACCTTTTGCTGGATAGAATGATCTTAAAAAAATGGACTCACTGAAAATGGGCAGTCATCTTAGTTGTATCAATTGCCCTTAAATTCAAGTTTGATATGCTTTTAGATAAGAGAATTCTATCTTTTAAAAATATGTATATAAGAAGTATTTTACTTATAGACATGAGGTTGGTATATAGAAAATGCTAAAATATTTTTCTAAAATTTAATATTTCAACTTTGGCTTTAAAAATATATAGCAATATAAAATGAGGTTCTTTGTGAGGTTTAAGGGGAAATGTTATTAATGAGATTAGGGAAAGCTTCAAGGAAAGGCAATGAATGTTTGCTGGATTTTGAATTAGAAGATTCAGATTTAAGGATTGCACTTCTATATTCTTTCCTATATGACTTTGGACACATCATTTAAGCTTTAGTATCCTCTTTTGCCTCATCTGCAAAATAAGGGAGCTGAACTATGCCTGCTAAGGCCCCTTCTAACTTTAAACAGCTTATAATCATAGGCTCACAGATATAGGTCCTCAAATTACTTCATAGTTTATCTACAACCATTTTACCCAACATGAAATAGGCCCAGGGAGGTTAGGTTACTTACCTTGGTCATATAAGTAATAATTGTCAGAGGCAGGATTGGAACCTAAATCCTTTGAATTTAGAGCAAGTGCTCATTCCACTGTACCAAATTGCCTTAGTGGTATTTGAGGTGAACTTTGAAAAATCAGTTGAAATTAGACAAGAAAAGAAGAGATAACAAAGAGATAAGACAGGAACGTCAGTCTGACATGACGAATGGCTAACATTCCACCATTTCAGCATCTCATATAGTCCACGGCATAGCCATACTGATGGAATCATGGAATAGTACAGTGAGTAGTTTCTTTCTGTACTTGTCTTTGTATTACACTTGCATTAGTGCCCTATTCAGTGTAAGAGTTAACTACATGTTGGCATTGATGATGATCTGCCTTCACTCTTCCTATCTAACTTCATTTAACATACTTTTCGCTTGGAGCTCTTGGTTACAGTCAGGTTGATTACAATCACCTTAACATCTTATTTATTCCCACCTTCAAGCTTTATCTCATGTTCTTTCCTTCTCCTTCCTCTTTTCCTATAAGAATCTTTTTTTTTTCCTTCAAGGCTCAAATCTCACTTCTTCCCTGAAATCTCCCCTATGAATTCCAGCTTATTCGATGTTGTCTTTCGTTGAATTCATATAGCATGCACTGCCTGTACCAATCATTTGGAACTTACATATACCCTCTTGTATTATGCTTGGTCTCCACAGGGAAGTTGTAGACTCTTTGAAAGCAGGGTTCAGTGAGTTACTTGACTCTCTCACAGGACCAATCCAACATGGTGCTTTGCTGAGCACACAGTGGATACTTACTGAATTGAATTATACTTCACACTCAATGTTAATGGAAATACATTAGTAATTAACAATATATTAAACTATTAGATTTTTAACTGCAAGGCAATTAGCATTAAAAATAATTGGTTCCATTGTGGTTATGCTAATTTTACAAAGTGAGAAATGTTTATAATTTTCTACACCAGCACAGATTTCCTTTTATTCCAAGTCTAGTAGTCCTCTAGTAAGCTGACCTAAGTAAACATGTTTTTACAGAACTGGACAATGAAGAATTAAAAATTAGCACTGATTTAAACATTTATTTGCATCTAAATTTTTTTTTAAATTTTTTTTAAAATTTTTAACCCTTGTACTTTGGTGTATTGTCTCATAGGTAGAAGATTGGTAAGGGTGGGCAATGGGGGTCAAGTGACTTGCCCAGGGTCACACAGCTGGGAAGTGGCTGAGGCCGGGTTTGAACCTAGGACCTCCTGTCTCTAGGCCTGACTCTCACTCCACTGAGCTACTCAGCTGCCCCCTTTGCATCTAAATTTTTAATGGGATATCTTTCAAAATGAGTACTTAGAGAGAGAAAGCAAGAATAGTTTGAGAAGTGGACAATCTTCAAGTTTTGGACTATGATTCTATTTACTGTATATTTGAAATTCCTAAATCACAATTAAGGGAGAAAAACCCCTCCAGCTGTCCAAAATGTGAGTTATTTGGAAGAATCAGTTCCAGGAGCTTTTTGGTATTTCCAGAGCTATAGTTAACTTCAGAAATAGAGGTTTTAATTCATTTTAAAATCTATTTTTAACTGAGAACTCGAGGCAATAGAAATGAAACAAAACAATTTTGTGCTTGTCTAGGTCTTTTCAATAAAAGATCTCCATGTGCTTTTAAAGCATGAGCTGATACAGGAAGAAATTAAACTACAAAGAAGTTCCTTCAGGGCTCCAATATGGGACTAATGGAGACTCAAGGATGTACAAATCACAAATATATTCTGACCCTTGAGTGCTGCTTTATGTAAAATTCACTGCACAATTTGTTACATTCAATTTTTATGACTTCCTGCAGGTTTTATACAGTTCTATGATATAAATAGATCATTCAATTCAATAAGCATTAATTAAACACTTGCCAACAACAATGCAAAGGAAAGAAAATGCCCTAATACAATTAGACATCATTAATAAGAACCTTGATTCACTTTATAGTTTATCATTTTTAGGCACAAGTATATGCTAGTATGGGGTAAGATTATGCTACCTGTGAAAAGAAACATGAATGTGAAATCTCATGATGTGTTAAAGCAAGCTTTAGTTGTCAGTATCTTTACAAATATTCATATCCTTTACTGTAAGCTTCCGGACACCACAATATGGTTATATTACAGGAGACTTGGAGGAGAATGAATAGTAACACTGAAGAATAACAGAAACGATTTTGTTGTTTTCCCAGTGAATTGATGCAGGTGATCTTTTTCATTTAGGAAATGTTTTCTTTCTTTCTATGATCCCCTATATCTTGATACACATATGTACTCTTTCCATAAGTACTTGTTTGTTGTTTGCACGTTGCCCTGAAACTTATAATTGTTTCCCATTTGTCTCTTCATTTCTGATACTTTCTCCATCTGCCACATGCTCATTTCTCTTCAATGTCACCCACAACCCAATTTTCTACAGATCATTCTGCTTCTTGCCTTCTTCTTGCCCTTGATCTAGATACTCATTACTTTAATGATTGTACTTTCTGTTTTGGGTTTAATGACCCTTCTATTGTTTTTTCCCCACAGATGATATCCATAGTTTGAAGATCATATAGGTGATTTTTTTCTCAGCACCTTGAATTAATGATTTTGTGATCAGGCAGAATACAGAGAAACAAGGAAGTTGTTTTTTTGTTGTTTTGTTTTTCACTTCTTACTCCAGATGTGTAAGGGAAAACTTCATACAAAGATTGTTCTTGGCTTCTTGAGAAAGAGAGAAAACTGGGACTGTTGTTTAGGGAGTATGTTCATATTACATATGCATGTTGTCATGTCATTGTTGTCAGTCAATCAGTCAATAATCATCTAGTAAGCTACTTCTCTGAGCCAGGCATTGTATAAGATTTGAAGATATAAAAAATAAAATGAAATAGGCTTGGTCTTTAAGGAGCTTACACAATACTGAGGAATTAACATTTTATACTTTTGTATCATGAGCTCTTACAAGGCAAGGAGGGATATTAGATGATGTCTGGCAAGTTGTTTTACTATGTTGTTCAGTTCAGTTCTATGCTTTATAAGGCATATGGTGGAATCTGGAGATGTGGTTTCATTGGTATAAGGAACTCCAGCTTCTTTTGTTAATGCAGATGAACAAATTGTTTGTAATTTATGATTTTTAAGATAGAGTTGTTGGTACATACTGGTATTGCATTCTGTCTGAAACTAAGGGATCACCTGAGTTTGGGAATCCTTAGATGGAGCTGAGTTAAACTTATTGATTATCTGAATTCAATTGAGTAATAATATTGTAAGTCCTAGCAAATGAAGGTCCACTAAGTTACTTAACATGGAACAAACTTACTAAGATTAAAAACATAGATCAAAGTTCCTGTGACAATCAAAGTAGGTTTTGGGCCATGAGTAGCCTTGGATTTCCATTCTGGGTGAAATAGCGGTACTGTCTTAATATTTAAATGAATAAATAATAAATAACTTAATTAGTTGATTAATTTGTAGTCTTATTGAGTTCTTTAGTGTCATTCAAGAGTTAAGGTACTTAATATAGTATTTCCCGACTTCAGGCCTAGCCCTCCACCCACTACACTGTGCTGCCTTTCAAACCATAGGATAGCCCTCTTTATCTATCTATCTATCTTTCTATCTATCTATCTATCTATCTATCTATCTATCTATCTATCTATCTATTTGTCTGTCTGTCTATCTATCTTATCTGTCTGTCTGTCTCTCTCTCTTTCATCTCTCTCAATCAAACAATCAATCAATAAATATTCATGAAGTGACTACTATGTACCACATTCTTTGTTTCCTGCAGGGGATACAAAAAGAGGCAAAAGACAGTTCTGGCCCTATGGAGCTTACAACTGAATGGAGGAGACAATATGCAAACAAATATGTATGAAGCAAGCTATAAACAGGACAAGTAGGAAATAATTAAAAGAGGAAAGCACTAGAATTAAAAAGAATTAGAGAAGCTTATTAAAGAAGATGTGATTTTACTCACAACTTAGAGAAAACCAGAGTGATCAATCCACCATCTCTCTCTCTCTCTCAATCTCTCTCTCTTCTCTCTCTCTCTCTCTCTCTCTCTCTCTCTCTCTCTCTCTCTCTC
>NW_025340752.1:0-3771 GCF_016433145.1 Gracilinanus agilis | reverse complement strand
GGAAGGAAGGAAGGAAGGAAGGAAGGAAGGAAGGAAGGAAGGAGCCTCTCTCAAGTTCCTATCCCTGTCAAGGGCACCTCTCTCCTTCTAGTCTTCCTGGTTCCCCACTTTGGATCCTCTTGCCCCTCACTCAAGCCATAGGTCTTCCTAACTCCCAAATGCAGCTCTCTAACTTCTACATCCAGTCATTTAGTCAGCAAGTATTGATTAAGCACCTTCTATATGCCCAACAGGGGCAGCTGGGTGGCTCAGTGGATTGAGAGCCAGACCTAGAGACTGGAGGTCCTAGGTTCAAGTCCGGCCTTGGACACTTCCAGCTGTGTGACCTTGGGCAAGTCACTTGACCCCTATAGCCCACCCATACCACTCCTGGGCCAAGGACGGTCCCTAGCCCGGATGAAAAAGGAGGAGGGTTGGGCATGGGGCTAGCAACCCCACCCTGTAAAAACTATATCTGCTAAAGAAACTGCAACCTTAAGTAGGGGCAGCTGGGCTAGCTCAGTGGATTGAGAGCCAGGCCTGGAGACAAAAGGTCCTAGGTTCAAATCCGGGCTCAGACACTTCCCAGCTGGGTGACCCTGAGCGACAGTGTGACCCACTGCCTACTGGTTGTGGCCCTATGCTCCTAGAATGGAGTCCCAGGGAAAAAAAATATGCCCGACACTGGGCTAGGCACTGAGAATACCCCAACAAAAAAGGGCAAAAATATTGTCCTTCCCTTCAAGGAGTTCACATTCTAGTGGAGTCAATGACATGAAAATTTTGTTGTTGTTCAGCTATGTTGGACTCTTCATGACCACATTTAGTTTTTCTTGGCAAAGACACTGGAATGGTTTGCCATTTCTTTCTCCAGTTCAATTTTACAGATGAGGAAACCAAGTCAAATAGGATCAAAGGATTTGCCCAGGGTCACACAGATAGTAGGTGTCTGAGGGCAAATTTGAACTTGGGAAGATGAGTCTTCCTGACTCCGGGCCTGGTATTCTATCCACTCTGGCACCACCTAGGTGTCCAACATGAAAATAATCAGGTACATTCATGAGTAGGATGGGAGGTTATCTTAGAGAGAAAGCCCTAGCAGTGGGGAAGGATGGATCTTAGAGAGACCTTCTAGAGAAGGTGAAATTTTGGCTGAAGCTTGAAGGAAGCCAGGGAAGCGGGGAATGAAGGTGAAGAGGAAGGACATTCCAATATGATCATAGTATGGTGGCAATCTGGGACCTGCCTTAATGAGAAGAGTTTGGTCTATACCAAGAGTTTCCCATGTTGCCAAAATTCCACATCCTTCATATATTCCATATTTTTATTTTAGAATAATGGTCTAATAGTAGATTAGGCCTTCCTCAATGGCTCCTCTTAAGAGTTTGTTATTTCCTTGATTTCCCTGTCTCTTTGGACACTGATTACTGCTTTCTCCTCTTGGATGTCTCCTCTCCACAATACTGATTATTGGCCCTTGGTTCTGCTATGTCATCTATAATATGCCCCCTAACTCTAGGTATTCCCTAATTTTACATTCTCTCTTTACATCTCTCTCAATGACCTCACCAATTCACATGGGTTCAATTACCATCTATACTTGAAGACTCTCTTATTGACATATCCAGCTCCATATCCAGCCTCCTTGAGCTCTTGCCCCATAGCACCAACTATGTAGTAGTGCAATTGGCTAGTCAAGCAAGCTAACTACACTCCTGAGACTTTAAATAGCAGCAGAATTGGTGGTCAGCCCAACAGCAGTCCAATCAATTAATAGGGAATACTAGGCTTAGGTAAACTTCGAGCAGGAAGATACTTGTACCTATACCAGAGGGCAGCAAATGGATGAATTGAAGGAGTCTGAAGGGAATATAATACTTCCCTTTCTTTGGCCATGTTATCAGTCTGGACTACTTCTCTCCTTTCTTCCTTTGCTCCTTCCCTTTTTTCTTCCTTCCCTCCTTCATTCCTTCCTTTACTTCTTTCTTTTCTGTTTTCTTCCTTCTTTCTTTCCTTCTTTCCTTCACTCCTTCCTTTTTTCCTTCCTTCTTTCCCTCCTTTCTTCTCTTCTTCACAGCTATCTAGTTAACCTCATATTATATAACAACATCCACTTGTAAAGTAACTTGCAAGTGGTAATCCAGTCTCTGTCTGATGATCTCCAAGGAAGAAGAGTGAAGCTAAGGACCAAAAAAGGGGGGCTCAAGGTTTTTAGCTAGATATGGGAAATCTATGAATCTTGATGAATTTGAGTTCCCTGGCCCAGATGAATGACATCCTCAGACCTGAAAGAGCTGGCCCAAAAGATTTACTGATACTGTCAGAGATATATGAAAGGGAATGAGAAGGAACACCCCTAGCCCAGAGAGTACCAACTTCCAAAAAAGTAAGGGGATTGAGCTTCTAAAACTAGATTAGTGGGGCAGCTGGGTGACTCAGTGGATTGAGAGCCAGGCCTAGAGACAGGAGGTCCTGGGTTCAAATCTTGTCTCAGACAGTTCCTAGCTTTGTGACCCTGGGCAAGTCACTTAACCCCCATTGCCTAGCCTTTACCTCCCTTTTGCCTTGGAACCAATACACAATATTGATTTTAAGACAGAAGGTAAGAGTTTCAAAATATTTTTATAAAACTAGATTAGTGAACTTGACTTTGATTCCTAGTAAAATTCTTAAAAAAGATCACTAAAGAGCTAAGTTGTGAACATCTAGACAAGAAAGCAGTGATTACCAAGAGCCTGCCTGGCTTCACCAAGGGCAGGTCATGCCACACTGGCCTTATTTCCTTTTGGGACAGGATTGCTAAATGAAGACATCAAAGGAATGTGGCAGATAGAGCATGCCTAGACTTCAACAAAGGGTTAAAGATTCTCATACTCTTCTCGTATAGAAGATGGAGAAAGGTAATCTAGATGAGAATATAAATAGGATGAATTTGTATCTGGCTAGATGGTCAAACCCAAAGAGGAGGTACCAATAGTTCATGCCAACATGGCAGGAGGTCTCCAGTGGAACATCTCAGGGATCTATGTTTGGTCCTATGATATTTAACCTTTTGCTTCGTGACTTGGATAAAGGCAAAGGCTTGTCCAATTTGCAGATGATTGGTGCAAAGCTAGGAGGGATTGTCAACACTCTGGATGGCAAAGTCAGAGTCTAAGAAGATGAAATTTAGGATAAACAAAAAGTCTTATATTGGAGTTCATAAAATGGTTTCAGATTTAGGATTGAGGGAGTCATGGTTTGACAGCACTTTATCTGAGGACCATCTCAGAGAGGGAGGCTAGTGGCCTGCACTGTGTGTCAGCAGGATAATGGAGCCGTTGATGAGATCTCTGATGTCTTCAAAGAAGGTGTAGCTTCTAGGAATAAGCAATCCTATACTTGGTTCTTGTCAGACCTCATGAGGGCTATCATGTTCAGTTCTTGGACATTTTAGTAACAACACTGGTAAGCTGGAGAGTTTGCTGAGGACCACAAGGATGGTGGAAGATCTTGAATCCAGGCTATATGAGGATCAGTGGTAAGAAAAGTGAATTCTTAGCTTGTAACAGGGAAGACTGAGGAGGAGGAGGGAAAGTGATAGCTGTCTCTAAGCATCTGCAAAGCTGACTCTTGGAAGAGGACTTGTTTTCCTTAAACCCAGGGAGCAGACCTAGAATCTAGGGGATATGGAGGGAGTTGGTTTCATGTAGGCATTTTGATCTCTGGGGGAAAAGTGGGTTTCCTCCTTCCTTCCTTCCTTTTTTTCTTTCTTCCTTCCTTCCTTCCTTTTTTCCTTCCTTCCTTCTTTCC
>NW_025340751.1:0-1436 GCF_016433145.1 Gracilinanus agilis | reverse complement strand
ATGATTTTCTTAATTACTTGCTGGAGTCTCTTTGCTAGTATTCTATTTAAGATTTTTGCATCTATGTTCATTAGGGAGATTGGTCTATAGTTTTCTTTCTCTGTTTTTGGTCTCCCTGGCTTTGGAATCAGTACCATATTTGTGTCATAAAAGGAATTTGGTAGGACTCCTTCTTTGCTTATCATATCAAATAATTTGTATAGTATTGGGATTAGTTGCTCTTTGAATGTCTGATAGAATTCACTTGTGAATCCATCAGGCCCTGGCGATTTTTTCTTAGGGAGTTCTTTGATGGCTTGTTCAATTTCTTTTTCTGATATGGGATTATTTAGGTATTCTATTTCTTCTGCTGTTAGTCTAGGCAGTTCATTGGCTTCCTTTTTTCAGCACACATGAAATGATTGAAACTTCATGACAAGTTTATGAACTTGAATTCTAAAAGTTTATAAGGGAGGTGCTACCACAATAGTAGCTAAAGCCAAATGGACTTGTCATTTTGTTTGGTAGGCCCAAATTCTGAGTACTCTCCATTGATGGTACTTAAAGACTTGATTTTTTTAAATTAAATTTTAGTGATGCCTTTTGTTTTTATCAAATTTATAAAAATGAATTTTATAAATTTATGAAATTGAATTTTGTAAATTTTTGAATTTTATAAATTTATAACATTGAATTTTTATGTTTATAAAATTCAATTTTATTTTCTGGTTTACCTTCTTTCCCTCTGATTTCTCTCTTTTACTCTTCCTCTTCTTGTAAAAGAAAAGCAAAAGCAGTCATAAAAATGTATAGTAAAGTACAAAAAAATTACCACGTTGGTCATGTAAAAAAAATCATAAACCTTTATGTATTCTTGAGTCCCTTACTTCTCTCTTTCTGTCTGGAGGTGATTTAAATATGCTTTATCACTCCTCCTCTGGAATTGTGATTGGGTCATTGTGCTGATAAGAGGTCCAAGTCTTTCAAAGTTATTTGTCTTTTCAATATTGTTTTTATATAAAATGGTTCTCTTGATCATGCTCACCTCATTCTGCAAAGGATCAGACAGACCATTGGTGACTTTTCTATAGTTCTGCTATCTAGTAAAGGATCTGGGACATTGACTTCCCTCTTTCAACCCAGATGAAGCAATTGAAACTTCATGACAAGTTTATGAACTTCAATTCTAACAGTTTATCTATTATCCTTTTTATATCACTCATTTTGAAATATTTTCTTAATGTCACCATCCCTAAAAATTTGATTTTCCTTTATAACAAAAAAACTCCACAATTGAGTCAAAACATTTAATATTATTATTTTTTTCCATTTTTAACATTTATTAATATTCATTTTTAACCTGTTTACATGCTTCATACCCCTACTTTCCCCTTCACCCCCCGCATTCCTCCCACCCATGGCCGACGCACATTTCCACTGGTTGTAACTTGTGTCCT
>NW_025340750.1:0-1688 GCF_016433145.1 Gracilinanus agilis | reverse complement strand
TCCTTCTGGATTCTCCCCCCACTCCTAGTCCTGGACACCCCCCCCCCCCACCTTTTTTTTTTCCCTTGAAAATCCTTCTATTGTGCCAATCAAGCAGATGGTTTGCAGGAAATATAGCTTGGCCTCGCTGACCGAAACTAATTTTAACTAGCTTTCCAAGCCTGAAACGTTTGTTTTGCTCTTACAAAATAGCCCCCAAAACAGCTGGCAAGGGTGAATTAAACCCATTAAAGACACATTTATAAGAAATTATATTCACATAGGTTGCTCGAACCCCCTTGTGCAGCCTAAGAGGGGAGATGGGCGCATTTAAATGAGAATGTCCCTGAACACTACCCTCCTTAACATAGCTTGAAAGTCTCAAAACATTTTACTAAATAGATTAACTTGAGCATTGTTTTGCATCACATCTATCAGCTTCATTAAGTGAATAGCTGAACAAATATATTACGCATGCATGAAAAGCTCTTTTGGGGACAGCCTTATTGTATCCTCAGCCCTGACAGGTGGTTAACTGTGTGTTGTGTTTTTTGTGTGTGTGTGCGTGCGTGTGTGGGTTTTTATTTAGACGCAAAGAAAGGCGATCTCGGTGAGAGTGCGTAGGGTACGCTTGGCGCCCGAAAGCGAAGGAGAGTTTACGTTTGCTCCAGCTTTCAGCCTCGATGCTCCGACGGCGCCCCACTGGGGAACTGGGGACGGGGGAGCGAAGGAGGGAGGGGAGGGGAGGACAAGGGGGAATGGAGAGGGGACAAGAGAAACTAAGAACAGATGATGTCATCACGTCCTAAGTAATTAAAATTAATTGGGGGATGGGAATGGAAGAATTGATGTGTCCTTTGGCTCCTCCTGGTAGGTAAGGCAGTTGCTGGAGGTGAATCTAGTTGTTTCTTTTAAAACCCTAGAAGCCCCTCCCCGATTCTTACCCTCTTCTCTTTTCCTTTCCTCTTTGGTTTCTCAGCTCGCTTCTTCCAAAGTGTGAGACGTTCCTGTCCGACAGCTTTCGGAATTAGTTTTGTGGTGAAAGGGGTCTTTTAAACTCCCGTTTAGGCCAAATTTAATAAACTCTTGCAAATTGGCACCCTCTCTAGATCCACTTCATACCTCTGCAGTTTTCTCTCATCCCTTCGACCTGCTAGCTTTCTGAGAAGGAAGATTTCACCTGATGACACCTTAGAATGATTGGATACCTGAGGGTCCTCAGAGGTGAGCAGCAGGATCGCTAGGTGCTGACTGCTTTGTCTCTTCCTTGCTTACAATTACCAATGACAGACTTTCCTGGCTGTAGTTTGTTGCTGCATGGGTGCTCAGGGTGAGGGACAAATATCTGGGAAAGAAGGTTTCAAGTTGGGAGTATTCAAGTCATCTCCAATCTCTCCCTTCCCCCCACACCCCACCCCCACCCACACGACCAACCTTTCAGCCAAGAACAAAGTTGAGTCAATTTAGATTAGCTATGCCTGAGGTCCTTGAGATGAAAGTAGGAGATGAGAAGAGGACATCTCTGAATGTTCTGTCCTTCCCCCACCCCAGCTAGGCAAAGGTGATCAGGCCTCAAGTGAGAAAAAAAGTCATCCTCTTTCCATTCACTTCAAGTCTTTCAGATTGCCTTGTCCTACTCTGAAAGCTATCTTCCTTCCTTCCTTCCTTCTTCCTTCCTTCCTTCCTTCCTTCCTTCCTTCCTTCCTTCC
>NW_025340749.1:0-1639 GCF_016433145.1 Gracilinanus agilis | reverse complement strand
CTAAAACTTTTGGAACCTACTGTATATGAACACATACAAAATTATCTACATATATGTGTGTACATGTATATATACAGCATATATATTATATAGAAACATGTATATATTATGCATGTATGCAATAACTGTGCTTGCTTATGCAAGCTAGAATGTTTCACCTTAGGAAGGAAGACTTGCTAAAGGTATATGTACATATGAGAGATATTTTGAAGTGGGGATAATAGACATCATCATAATACTGGAAAGGGTACAGTTTGAAATAAGGACTAGATATATTATGCTTCACTCTGAATGACAGACCCAGGAATACTGGTTTAAAGTTACAAAGAACTAACCAGACTCAATATGAATAAAATAAATATTCCAACCAATTTATAGCTATCAAAAAATGGGACAAGATGGCTCTGGAAGCAATGAGTTACCCTTCATTTGTTGCCTTTAAGTAGGATCTGGCTGATCATATATATATATGTATATATATATATACACATTATAAATATATATTTCTATAATATACGGTATGCATATATATGCATATATGTGCATACTGTATATTGTAGAAAAGTTCACTTTTTAGATATAGATTGGACTTGACAGTCATTTATATCCATTCCAAATCAGAAATTTTGAAATTCTTGAAGACTCTGCAAGAAGGGCATAAGCATGAGAAGGTGTTACCAAGCTAGAAAGCATTTAAGCACAAACTCAGATAGACCATGTGCCTCTCATCTGAGGCCCAACCTTGTGAGGTTTGGATATGTTCAAAACAAGGAAGTTAGCCACTTAGCTAATGAATTATTTGATCATAACAACATACTAATCTACTTATGAAACTTTAAAAGAATATATCTCCTTTGGAAGGAGCACTCACACACAGGAAAATCTTAAATTCTTGAAATGGAAGAAGGCTAAGCCAAAGACCCATCCAAAAGTTATGGTTCTCTTGAACCTTGCTCAGTGTCCTAATTAAAGTCTGGGGCAAAAGAGCAGAGAATTGAGACCACATGATATTGGCTCTGCTAAACCATCATAGACTGTGAGAGAGTTGGAGACCTGGTTTAGCTGCTTCATTTAGGACTATGATTTCCCCCTCAGGGTTTTAGATCAAGATTATTGGAGCAGATGGGTCCAAGAATCCAGTGGATTGAGAGCCAGGCCTAGAGACAGGAGGTCCTAGGTTCAAATCTGGCCTCAGACACTTCCTAGCTGTGTGACAGAGGGCAAGTCACTTGACCCCCCATTGCCTACCCTTACCACTCTTCTGCCTTGGAGCCAATACACAGTATTGACTTCAAGACCAAAGATAAGGGTTTAAAAAAAAAAAAGAAGAAGCTACCGCTAAGTTTATTAGTTGGTTTAATTTAGGGTGAGAGCTGAGAGCTCAACATGATAGCCCATAGCATTTCACCCCAGGTCTTACACTAAGTGAATGGAGCTCCAATGACTCCATCAATTGTAGAACAAAGAGATGCTTGAAAGAAAATAGCAAGCAAAATCTTTTGCCAGGCATAAAATAGGACTAAATAAAGGACCAAATAGAAGAAAAAACCCAATATGATGAAGAATTACAAAGGGCAAAGTACAACCTAATATAAAATTTCAAAACAATAAATTATTTCTAAAATAATAAAATCCTGGA
>NW_025340748.1:0-6169 GCF_016433145.1 Gracilinanus agilis | reverse complement strand
TTTCTTTCTTTCAAAACCTTTACCTTCTGTCTTGGAACTAAAACTATATATTGGTTCCAAGACAGAAGAGTGGCCAAGGCTAGCAATGGGAGTTGAATGATTTGCTTAAGATCACATAGCTGGGAAGTGTCTGAGGCCAGATTTGAACTTAGGATCTCCCCCTCTCCAGGTCTGGCTTTCTATCCACTGAGATACCTAACTACTTCAGATTATTGTCTCTTAATCTTAGGTGAATGAATATCTTGAGAGGAGAGTGCCTAAGTAACCAAGAGATCCATCAAAACCACCCACAAGCAATCAGAGTTGTGGAGAAAATGGCAGCTGTAACTGAGTCTAGTGAGGAGTCAGCACATCACACAAGCAACTTGCTTGACTCAATCAAACAGAAGATTGAGATGTCATAAAAGGAGTCAGTCCAGCCGAGCAAGGGAATAAGTCTTCCATTGCCTATATATTGCCCCAAAGCAAACTTGGTGTTGACTCTGCAAGACAGAGAAATAAATACTTACTGTTACAAGTTGTAAGGTACATAGCAGTCCCATATATTCACTGTATGTGAATGTGAATACTTCTGGACTTTAAATGTGAGCCCATTCTCTCCAAGAATATTGTATGTGTCAAAGGAGAGTATTCAACATAGTTTGGAGGGGATCATTTTATAACTACTATTTATGATATGCCATCTCAATAAATATCCTTTCTGTGAAAACTATATCAACTGATTGATCAATATTGGAGGGGCATACCAGTTGGAGTCTCATGAGTGCTAGTTTTAGAAACTATAATCCTTTATAATAATATATAATAATAAGAGGGTTTCCTCTAGAATCCAGAAGACAGGAGCAGTCAGCCATCCTTTGGGAACCCAAGCTGCTAGTTCAAGTGGGAGTTAGAAGAGGGAACACAAAGGAAGCACTTCATATTTTTAAAAAACAAGCTAAACTGTACTGAAATTTCAAGGTAAGTCTCTTTTTTCTGTTCTTCATTGCAAAGTTAAAATTCTTGTTTGTTGATATTTGCCAATTTCATAATAATAAAAAAGAAAATTTTAGAAAAATATTACTTTGTGAAGATTTTGGAAAAATACTATCTTCCTTTGCCAGGTAAACATTCTACATAAGTGACAGGTCACAACTACGTGTTACAAAAAAGATTCACTCTTCTGACTTTTTACAAAGCAGCATTAGAGAAAATTGCTATAGAGACATCATTTCTGAATCCTTCACTAAGAATCATTTCTGCCTGAGATGGAGAGTTTACATAGTATTTTTTTTTACTCTTAAGAAAACAAAACAAAACAAAACACAAACTGGCAAATGTCGAGGCAGGGCAAAGTTATTTACGAAGTTTGTTGTAAAGTAAAAAAAAACCACAAGATGGAGATTTGTGATTCCTTATTGAACTTGATTATAAAAGTTTTTATCGAGCATTGTCAGATTTGTAAGCTGGAGAGAGACGTTAGATTTACAACTCAGTCTTAAATGGGCAATAGCAGATATAAAATCTAGAATTTAATATCATCTCAAAGAATGTTAAATTGAGGGTCCTAGCAGTTTATACTTTATGAACTGGCACATTGTATAATGCAAATGCCATATTGATTTTTGACAGGGAAGATGTCTCTAAAATGGATCTGAGGCATTTCCAATTCCATTTTATTCTAAAGGCATGTTTTAAATGAAGGGCTCTTCCTTTCCATTTAGTGGCTGCCGCTTAGCTGAAAAAAGGAAGAAAATAGCTTTGTGGAATTTCATTCGAGTGAACCTGCTGGGGTCACTTTGGAGGCTGAGAAGAAAATTAAGAAAACATATTGATTGAATTGTCATTTATCAAGTTTGAACTCATAGAGCTTTTTGCTTTGTTTTGTTTTGTTTTGCTTCAACAGGACTCTCAATTTCAGAGTTTTATGCAAGACCTACTTTCTGTAGGTTATTTTTGCCAGGAAGAGGTGCCAAGAGAACAAGCATCTTTTGTGTCAGGTGATGTCCCTTCATTGTCTTTCATAGTCTTTGCTTGTGCAAATTTTCTCCTCTTCTTTCCTACCTGAGAGTGTGTTCTTTCTTTGCTCTAGCAATAACAGGTACATAAACAAAGTTCTTTGGGGATGCTGACTGGCCTGCTAGACTTTGTATGTCAAGGTCAAGGGAATGTGCTCTCTCTGATTATCTCCTGTTTTCAAAGGACATATTCAAAATGTGGAAGCTAAAGTGTACCCCCAAAAATGAATATTTAAAAAGCATCATAACCTGGAGTTTGTACAAATTGCTCAGAGAAACCAAAAAGGATATTTATGTTTTATAAAGAAAACAAACAAGGAAATGATGTACCCACTGCTGGGGAAAGATGGTTTATTATTCATAGGTAACAAATTGATAGTCTTAACACAGTATCTTACATGTAGTAGGAATGTTACTTGTGCCATGCCCTATGCCTTGCACAATCTACTAAATATTTGTTGAATTAATGAATAACAGTGAGAGAGCCATGGAATTTAATGAGTAGGAGGTGGTGCTATGGTCTGGTCCAAACTTTAAAATCACTTTGAAAGGGGCAGCTAGGTAGCTCATTGAATTGAGAGCCAGACCTACGGAGGAGAGGTCCTGAGTTCAAATATGGCCTCAGATACTTCCTAGCTATGTTATCCTGGGCAAGTCGCTTAACCCCAATTAGAAAATTTTTTGCAATAGTCCAAACTAGAGGTAATGAGGACCTGGACAAGGGTAGAGGCTGTGAGTGGGGGAAAGGGAACATATATAAAAGATGTTGTGAAGTCAGGCATGGTAAAATTTGTCAATTGACTGCATATATGGGGAGGGATGAAACCAAAGAGGTAGAATTGCACCTCACAGATGGTGGGATATTCAAAAGTAATAGGAAAATTCTGGGGAGAGGTCGGTTTGAGAGAAAAGATAATGAGTTCTGTTTTGGACATGTTGAGTGTGAGATGCCAATGCAATATCAAGTTAGAAATGTTTAACTGCTGGCGATGCAGGTGGAGCACTCAGGAGCGAGACTCTCTAGAGAGACACATCTGGGAATTATCTCCATTGCTAATTAAACTCACAGGAGCTGATGAAATTACCAAGTGAGCAAAAAAGAAGACAGCCCAAAACAAAGTGAGTATATCACTTTAATGACATGCTAGTGACACTGATCAAGGATGAAGATCCAGAGAAGAACACCAAAAAAGAAGACTCAGAAAAAGAAAAGGGCAGTATCATGAAAACCCAGAGAGGAGAGTCTAAAATAAAGATAACATTTAAAAAAATAATAAACAGTATCAAAAACAGAGGAATGAGAAAAGGCCATTAGAGCAGGCATTTGAGAGATCCTTGGTAACTTTGGAGAGAGCATTTTCAATTGAATGTTGACATTTTAAACTAGGTTGCAGAGGTTTAGATGCCAGTAAGGGAAGATGTGGAGGTACTGAGTATAAACACCTTTTTCAAGGAAAAGGAGGAAAGGAATGGGATAGTACCCATTGGGGGATAGTTAGACCCCATTTTTTTAAGGTTAGAGGAACAATGGGCATATTTGTAGGCAGCAAGGAAGGTGCAGGGAGAGATAGAAGATTAGGGAAACAGTTGGGATAATATTAGGGGCAATCTGATGGAAAAATTGGAAGAGGAGGGAACAAAGGTACATAGAATGGGGTTGATGTGGGTAAGGAGAATGACTGCCTTTTCATTAGAGACTATATCTTACTCCTCACCATTTACTCTTCAGTCTAAAAATATTTGCTTCCTGATTGTTCCATAAACAAGACATTCCATCTCTCAGCTCTGGGTGTTTTCTTAGGCTGTCCCACTTTTCTGGAATGCTCTCCTTCCTCTGTTCTGACTACTGACCTCCTTACCTTCCTTTAAGTTCCAACTCAAATCCCACCTTGTATAGGAAACCTTCCATAACTCTTCTTGATTCTAGCGCTTTCCCTCTTTTAATTATTTCTTGTTAATTCTATACATAGTTTGCTTTGTTTATCCATTATTTATTTATTTGTCCATGTGTTGTCTTTCCCTTTAGACTGTAAGTTTCTTGAGGGCAGTAAATGTCTTTTGCCATTTTTTTGTATCTTAGTGTAACTTAGCATGGTGCCTGGCATGTGGTAGTTTATAATAAAAGTTTACTGAATGAATGAATAAAAGAATACTGATTATAGTGCTTACTATAGTAAGCAGTAGTAGTAATGTAATCTATGAAGATTACTAGATCACCATTGGAAATATATCAGTATATTCCAAAGTCTTTTACTTGCCCCATCTTCTGATTATATAATGTTGAGAAAACAGAAAAGTAGATCATATCTATGTATAAGTTTTCCAATTGTAAGATGTGTAAAGACTTTTCATTACCACATCTAGAATCTCTAAGCCATTGAAGACAGAGAAAACACTGAAGCATGCTAAGACTAGATCTCATTAGAGACCCCAGCCTAACAACCCTGCTGCTAAATATAAAAATTTTCAACCTGGATCCATAGATCCCAATTTAAATCTCCTAAGCAATATTGTCATTTAAGCTAACCTTAACACACGACTTTCTAGTTTTAAGTGAATTGTTATGAATCCTCTTTCTGACCCAAATCACAAGATGTGATTATTTTATTTTCATGATCATTAATTTTTCCATTTAATTTGCCTCAGAAAGAGAAACTAGTAAGAGTGGAAAACAACTGAATGTTTTTAGAAAAGATATATGAGTCTAGTGGATACAAAAGATGGATTTTTTGTGACTTGTTGGTCTTTAATGTGAACTTGAGAAATAAATTCTGCTCTGTTTTAAGATATAAGCAATAGAACTTGCTATGTCAAGGGAGATTTCTGGGGACTATAACTTTAGTTTGATCTCAATTTGAATCCAGGCAAAAGCATTTATGCAGCTGAGTCAATAGTTTATCACAAAGAGGAAGCTGCCCACAGCTGCCTCTTAAATTACTACCAAGCACCTCCAAATGTTACATTCAGCCAAGTGGGCTGGGAAAATTGAAGCCTCATAAAGATAATGCCAAGAGCCTCTTGACTCAGTTTCCCCATTGTGCTATTTCTCCTCTTAATTGGAAGTTAAATATGGATGATAACTAAATTAAATATGGATGAATCCCCTTGAACATGTGGAGTTCTGGTATATGAATAAACCGTTCCAAAAAGTACGACATTTGCTTGGAATCAAATAATACATTCTGATATCAGTGTGGCACCATGGTTCATTCAAAACCAAAAAGCCACTTATTCAGGTTAGTCTGAATGATTTAATGTCTCTGAGGTTGACAAGAGATACAGGATGTTTTCTTTTTTTAATTAATCAATCTGTTACTAACAATATCCCTGAATCCGATCTGAGAGAAATGCAGAAATGGAAAAAAAAAACTCTGCTACCTATTGTTTTAAATTTGCAGATGGCTAGATGTCCCATTACCCATCCATAGATGACTCAAACATGTTAGAATCCTTTGTTCAAGGAGGTAGCCTCAGTATCTGTCATGACCCATAGAAAACTGTTTTAAGAAGATAGAATTTCAACCCAAACATTACTAAATTAATATCCCTGGAATGAAGAGGATACTAAAAGAAGCATTAATAGAGACACAATATGAAACTATAATTTCACCACTTTTTAATAGCTATAATTCAAATGAACAACCACATCTTTTTTTTTCTTTTTAACCTTAATTACATTCTAGTGGCTACTTTATTGGGACTGGAAAGTATCCTAGGAAGGGGAAATAACTTCTCCCAATATACTAAAGAGTTACCATCCAATTCCAAAATTTCTTTTCAAGTTTGATGGTTTGGTCAGTTCAAATCTGAATCAAAAATAGCTAAACTGGCTGCTTTAGGGGTGTAGCGTTAGCCTAGACCACACTAAGGAGGTAAAGCTATTTGATTAAGGAGCCTCAGGAAGAGGATTATTAAAGGAACCAAACAGCAAATCCCCTAAAATCCAGAATGAGAGGGTGAGATATTTGAACTTGGATAATAAGACTGTTTGAGCACAGGGAATGTTAATTTTCTAGGGTCCGCTTGTAGAAGTAGTGGTAGTAGTAGCATTAGTGATGGTAGTAGTAGTAGTAGTAATAGTAATAGCACAATATTAATCTCTGAAGCTGACAAGTATAAATAATATTAATGTCTCTGAGGTTGACAAGAGATACAGGATGTTTTCTTTTTTT
>NW_025340747.1:0-1379 GCF_016433145.1 Gracilinanus agilis | reverse complement strand
TATAATTCACCTCCCAATCACTCAGGAACAAGTTCAAAACTTATTTGCACAGGGGCAGCTGGGCAGCTCAGTGGATTGAGAGCCAGGCCTAGAGACGGGAGGCCCTAGGTTCAAATCCGGCCTCAGACACTTCCCAGCTGTGTGACCCTGGGCAAGTCACTTGACCCCCATTGCCTACCCTTACCACTCTTCCACCTATAAGTCAACACACAGAAGTTAAGGGTTTAAAATTAAAAAAAAAAAACAAAAAACAACTTATTTGCACAATCCTTACCATGGCAAATTGCTTTTGCAGATTTTACAGGAAAAATAGACAATCACATCCCTAGCAACAAAATGTTACAGTTTGTAAAATTAATGCCACTTATTTTTCCAAAGACAACATCTCTGTATCCCATAACTAATACTGTAAATATTTTCACTGATGCATCCAAAAATGGTAAAGCAGGAGCAGTTGTAAACAGTTGTGTCATATTAATGCAGGAGAAATATAGCTCCTCCCAAAGACTGAATTAGCAGCAGTAAGGAATGTGCTTAAGGACATTGTAGAACCATTTAACATTATCTGTGATTCTTTGTACCTTGTCAATCTGGTAAGTACTCTGGAAATAGCAAAAATTAAGCCAGTGCAAGTTGTGGAATTATTTCCTTTATTTCACACCACACAAAGTATAATCTGGCAAAGACAGAAAAAAAATTTTATGACAAACATTCATCCTCACCAGAATCTCCCCAGACCTTTATCCAAGGGAAATTCAAAAGTGGATACCTTAGAAGCCTCTGCTTTTCAGGAAGCAGGTAATTCGCACTCACGACTACATCAGAGTGCCAAATTTGTAAAATCTCAATTTGCTCTAATCAAAAGACAAGCTAAACAAATTATCCAGCAATGCAGTTCTTGTGCACCCTTTTCTTCCACTTCCCGCAGGAGTAAACCTTCAGGTTTAAAAGCCAATCAGCTGTGGCAAATGGATGTAACAGTATGTTCCTTTTAGAAGATTGAAATATATTCATGTAATTATTGATACCTTTTCCCATACTGTTTGGGCAATAGCTCAAAGTGGAGAAAAGACATGTCATGTAATTGCTCATCTTCTAGAATCATTTGCATATCTGGGTATTCCCAAACATTAAAACAGATAACGGAACTATATACAGCAGCAAGAGATTTGCAGAATTTTGCAAATTATGGAATATTGTTAGAGGGGTACAAATGGTGGATCCCTGGGTTCGGGAAGGAAACCTTTCTGAAGAATGAGAGGACTGGGGGCAGCTGGGTAGCTCAGTGGATTGAGAGTCAGGCCTAGAGACAGGAGGTCCTAGGTTCAAATCCAAATTTTGGTATTTGATGGTGATGGAATACTATTGTGCTGTAAGGA
>NW_025340746.1:0-1583 GCF_016433145.1 Gracilinanus agilis | reverse complement strand
ACATACAAAATTACCTACATATATGTGTGTATATGTATATATATAGAGCATATATTATATAGAAACATGCATATATTATGCATGTATGCACATAACTGTGCTTGCTTATGCAAGCTAGAATGTTTCACCTTAGGATGGAAGACTTGCTAAAAGTATATGTACATATGAGAGGTATTTTGAAGTGGGGATAATAGACATCATCATAATATTGGAAAGGGTACTATTTGAAATAAAGACTAGATCTATTATGCTTCACTCTGAATGACAGACCCAGGAATACTGGGTTAAAGTTACAAAGAACTAAACAGATTCAATATGAATAAAATAAATACTCCAACCAATTTATAGCTATCAAAAAATAGGACAAGATGGCTCTGGAAGCAATGAGTTCCCCTTCATTTGTTGCCTTTAAGTAGGATCTGGCTGATCCTGTGTGTGTGTGTGTGTGTGTGTGTGTGTGTGTGTGTGTGTGTGTGTGTGTGTGTATACATACTTATAACGTATATTGTAGGAAAGTTCACTTTTTAGATATAGGTTGGACTTGACAGTCATTTATATCCATTCCAAATCAGAAATTTTGAAATTCTTGAAGACTCTACAAGAAGGGCATAAGCATGGAAAGGTCTTACCAAGCTAGAAAGCATTTAAGCACAAACTCAGATAGACCATGTGCCTCTCATCTGAGGCCCAACCTTGTGAGGTTTGGATATGTTCAAAACAAGCAAGTTAGCCACTTAGCTAATGAATTATTTGATCATAACAACATACTAATCTACTTATGAAACTTTAAAAGAATATATCTCCTTTGGAAGGAGCACTCTCACACAGGAAAATCTTAAATTCTTGAAATGGAAGAAGGCTAAGCCAAAGGCCCATCCAAAAGTTATGGTTCTCTTGAATATTTCTCAGTGTCCTAATTAAAGTCTGGGGCAAAAGAGCAGAGAATTGAGACCACATGATATCAGCTCTGCTAAACCATCATAGACTGTGAGAGAGTCTGAGACCTGGTTTAGCTGCTTCATTTAGGACTATGATTTCCCCCTCAGGGTTTTAAATCAAGATTATTGGAGCAGGTGGGTCCAAGAATCCAGTGGATTGAGAGCCAGGCCTAGAGACAGGAGGTCCTAGGTTCAAATCTGGCCTCAGACACTTCCTAGCTGTGTGACAGTGGGCAAGTCACTTGACCCCCATTGCCCACCCTTACCATTCTTCTGCCTTGGAGCCAATACACAGTATTGACTTCAAGACCGAAGATAAGGGTTTAAAAAAAAAGAAGCTACCACTAGGTTTATTAGTTGGTTTAATTTAGGGTGAGAGCTGAGAGCTCAACATGATAGCCCATAACATTTCACCCCAGGTCTTACACTAAGTGAATGGAGCTCCAATGACTCCATCAATTGTAGAACAAAGAGATGCTTGAAAGAAAATAGCAAGCAAAATCTTTTGCCAGGCATAAAATAGGACTAAATAAAGGACCAAATAGAAGAAAAAACCCAATATGATGAAGAATTACAAAGGGCAAAGTACAACCTAATTTAAAATTTCAAAACAATAAATTATTTCTAAAATAATAAAATCCTGGA
>NW_025340745.1:0-1540 GCF_016433145.1 Gracilinanus agilis | reverse complement strand
CTTATCGGCTCATAGTAAAATACAAACTTCTCTGCTTGGAATCTAAAACTTTTCCCAGGATGGCTCTTGTCTACCTTCCTCAGCTTGTTTCATGTCATTTCATTTCAGATGCTCCTTATTTTGGCTAAATTGGCATTTTTTGCTATTCTCCAAAGTCACATTTTATCTCCTTTCTCCCATGCCTAGAAAACACATCCTGCATACATCAACTTCTTAGAATTCTCAGCTTCTTTTAAGGCTCAGCTCTGGGTGATAATCTCTGTGGAGGACTTTCTTGTTCCAGCTAGTTTAGTGCTCTCACTAGTTTAAATTATAGTTCCTTTTCTGCTTACTTGCTGCCTTTCTTACAAGAATGTAGGCATACTTCCTGAGGGCCACTCTTTCATTTGTCTTTGTGATTCTACTACCTACTTCAATGCCTTGTGCATAGTATATAATATACTCTATAATATACTAACATACTATAATCAATGCTTTTTTAGTACTCTTTTAAAGAGGTCCCAGTGTATTAGAGGCCCCTGGGTATCTAAGAGGCAGCTAGCTAGCTGATGGTGCTATCACTAATGCTTGCTGGGTGATTCTGGTCAAGGTACAACCTCAGATTTCCTTAACTGAAAATGAGAATAACAACAGCACCCTTCTAGAAGGGTGCCCAAGGGTCAAATGAGGTTCCATTTGTAAAAGTGCTCAGCAGAGTAGTTAGCCCATAGTCAAGGCTATATGTAAATGTGTGTCTGTGATGGGAAGGCGATGCTGTAGGCTTGGGAGTAGATGGGGCAGTTTGCATGTAAAAGAATACTTAGCAGAGTGGATAATACATAGTTGGTTCTTATCAGTGCTTTAGCTTTCTCATCATAACCAGCTTTGGTAAGTACTTAAAAATACTCATTGACTGACTTGAGAGAGAGGATGAGGCAAAGAGGGAGCTGGAGAAGGCAGGGTACTGATTGGGGGTGATCCGGACGTGGTTACTGCGTGTGCCTGTGTCTTGGACCGGTGATAAACCAGGCCTTCGGCTTAGCGATGGGTCTGGTCCGTCTGCTTCTGTTACGGTTCCCTCGCGTTCCCTAGTGAGGGGTTTGAAGGCGGAGCTGGGGGAGAAGGGATTCCCTGAGCCTGTGGCGGCCTAGCACCAGTGCAGAGGGACTACCGGGTCCAGGCAGGGATGCTTACTGGAGAGGGGCCTCTGGCCTGCGGCCACGAATTCAGGTTTGGGCCACCAAGGATGTGGCTTGAGGGAGGGGGTACTGTGAGATGGGGGCGTGGCCTCCGATCTCAGGCTCAGGCCCCGAGCCTTTGGGCGGTGTCACTCACGTAGGGGGTGTGGCCACTGCAGGCAGTTGGGCTGGGCAACGTGGGGGGCCCTCAAGGTAGTAGGTGTGGCCACTGGGTGTGGCTGCCCCAGGCTGGGGCGTGGCCTCCAGCGCGGGAGGGAGCCGGCGAGCCCTCCAAGACGGGGGCGGGGTCCACTCTCCTCGCGGGCGGGCGCGTGGGTGGGCGACCCGGTGGGCTTGGCGAAGGCTCTGGGGTAGGGGAGGTG
>NW_025340744.1:0-1518 GCF_016433145.1 Gracilinanus agilis | reverse complement strand
CCCTACACCAAGATAAATTCAGAATGGGTGAATGACTTGAATATAAGGTGGGAAAGTATAAATAAGTTAAGTGAACATAGAATGGTATACTTGTCAGATCTCTGGGAAAGGAAAGATTTTAAAACCAAGCAAGAGTCAGACAAAATTACAAAATATAAATTAAATGGTTTTGATTATATTAAACTAAGAAAGCTTTTGTACAAACAAAATACAATACAGCCAAAATCAGAAGGGAAACAACAAATTGGTAAAAGATCTTTATAACAAAAAACTCTGACAGGGGTCTAATTACTCAAATATATAAGGAGTTAAATCAATTGTATAAAAAATCAAACCATTCCCCAATTGATAAGTGGGCAAGAGACATGAATTGGCAATTTTCAGGTAAAGAAATCAAAAGTATAAATAAGAAAATGAGAAAGTGTTCTAAATCTCTAATAATCAGAGAAATGCTAATCAAAACAACTCTGAGGTATCACCTCATACATAGAAGATTGGCTAAAATGAATGAAGGAGAGTGTAATGAATGCTGGAGGGGATGTGGAAAAATTGGGACATTAATTCATTGCTGGTGGAGTTGTGAACTGATCCAACCATTCTAGCTGGCAATTGGAAACTATGCTCAAAGGGTTATAAAAGAAATCCTGCCCTTTGATTTTTTTAAACATTTATTAATATTCGTTTTTAACATAGTTACATGATTAATGCTCCTAATTTCCCCTTCACCCGTCCAACCCCCCCCACCCCATAGCCGTTGCACATTTCCACTGGTTTTATCATGTGTTGTTGATCAAAACCTATTTCCAAATTGTTAGGTGCATTGGTGTGGTTGTTTCCAGTCTACATCCCCAATCATGTCCACCCCAACCCATGGGTTCAAGCAGTTGTTTTTCTTATATGTTTCCTCTCCTACAGTCCTTCCTCTGAATGTGGGTAGCGTTCCTTTCCATACATCCCACCGTGCTGTCCTGTGTCATTGCATTGCTGCTGGTACAAAAGTCCATTACTTTCAATTTTACCATAATATATCAGTCTCTGTGTACAGTGTTCTTATGGTTCTGCTCCTCTCACCCTTGATCACTTCCTGGAGGTCTTTCCAGTTCACCTGGAACTCCTCCAGTTTATTATTCCTTTCAGCACAATAGTATTCCATCACCAGTATATACCGCAATTTGTTCAGCCATTCCCCAATTGAAGGACATACCCTCCTTTTCCAGTTTTTTGCCACCACAAAAAGCACAGCTATTAATATTTTCATACAAGTCTGTTTATCTATAACCTCTTTGGGGTGCAATCCCAACAATGGTATGGCTGGATCAATGGGCAGGTACTTTTTATAGCCCTTTGGGCATAGTTCCAAATTGCCAGCCAGAATGGTTTGATCAGTTCACAACTCCACCAGCAATGCATTAATGTCACAATATTGCCACATCCATTCCAGCATTCATTACCCTCCCCTTCTTTCATTTTAGCCAATCTGCTAAGTGTGAGGTGATACATCAGAGTTGTTTTGATTTG
>NW_025340743.1:0-1029 GCF_016433145.1 Gracilinanus agilis | reverse complement strand
GAGAGAGATATTTATTGATTTTATTGATGCCTCTGATTTTAACATTAATCATTTTTCAAAATATCCTTTCTCCCGCTAAATTTTCCCTCCCTATATAGAAAAAAACAATTAAATAAAATCAGCCAACACAGCAAACATCTCTGACAACATAAATAACATTGTGTATCCATGGTCCCCCATCTCTCTATTGCAAGACAGGAAATATTTTTCATGATACATTTTCTGGGGCCAGGATTGGTCACTATGGGGAATCAGAGTGACTGTCACAGAAAAGCTTTCTTCTCACACCATGGGTCGTGCCCTCTTCCAGGCCAAGAGGCTAGCTTTCAAGGGTTTTCCTTGTTCCCCTCAGGGACCTTATCTCCAGGTAGGGAAGGTTGACTTGTTGAGCTCTCCTGGGGGCTCCTGCCAGACGTGGGTGGGAAACGTGAGCTTGTTTAACAGTAGCTTCTAAGGAAGGTGTGTGAATATTTATGACATACCTGATGTTTTATGCTTACACCCTTGGCAGCTCTGTTTTGTCTTTTTACTGATATTAAAAACTCAATTAAGAAGACGATGGGGTTTGCATTGTGGTGTTGGTTTTTAAGAACACCTCTAAATGCTTTGCTGAGATTTATTTCTGCCTAGCAAATTTCTTGCTTGAGGGCTGTCTTTAGATCCTTCTTCTAGTTCATTCTGAAGGATATTGTCATTAGGTGGCTGTTTACAGACTCTTTAATTTAATAGAAGAAGGATAATGAACTGAGTGTTTTGAGAATGCAATGAATTCCCCATTTTGTGAATGGAAATACAGCCCCAAACTAGTGTGGTATAGGGGGAGAATTGCCTTGAACTGGGAATTGGAAGACCAGAGACCTAGTTCTTATTCTGCAATACATTTTTTTTTGCGTGGCCTCAAGCAAACCTCTGGGCCTCAATGTTATCATCAGTAAAAAGGGAGCTGAATTTGATGATCTCTTAACTCTGAGTCTTTGGCTGTGGGGGGGGGGGGGCGGGGGAACTAGAGCTTCTGGGACAGCTGGGTGA
>NW_025340742.1:0-4612 GCF_016433145.1 Gracilinanus agilis | reverse complement strand
AGTTTTATATACCTATTTATATAAAATATGCTCTTAAAATAATAGAATCCTCATATAGTTACAAAAGCTTATTAGTTCTTCTGCAATATGTTCAATTCTCTCTCTCCCCATCTATATCTGGATATGCATTTTCTCCCATATTTTTGAGGCTACAATAAAACCTTGAGAAACAACAATACGGGTTAGTGGCTAGAAGAATGGGCTTGGAGATGAGATGACTTGAATTTCCAACTCACCTCTCACATACTAAGCATGGGGCCCAATTAAATCACTTCACCAGAAGATTCCCTAAGACTACATTGTAAATTGCAGAACAAATGCTTGTCTGCATTAGTAGAGTTTTCTCATGAGGGAACTCCCTACAAGGAGGAAATTGTGGATCCAGACAAAAATAAACACAATGCAATCGGTTCGTAGCAACTGAAATCAGAATTCATCAGTTACTAGAAGTCAGGCAATTTTTAAATTATAAAAATTTAAATACATACAAACATTTTACTGCTTTCGCGTTGAAATAGACACGCAGGTTAAAATCGCTAAAGTCATTTCTTCAGTCTCTAAATTCTATGTTTTGTTACGTAAATACATCTGACTAGAGAAATGTCATTGGTTTAACCCATCCTGTGATTTCCTTTTTGACAGAATTTCTTGGTGAGGAACTTTCTCGCCCAACGGAAAGTGGAAACTTTCTTGCACCATAAAATCTTAAATATCTGTTTAAGCTATGGCGAGGTTAAGTGACTTGTGCAGCATCACACAGTAAACATAAAGGGTAAGACTTAAGCCAAGGTTTTTTTGACCTCTCCTCCATCTAGTAAGAATGTTTTACCTGGATAACCCTTCAGCTCTTTCCTCATAATAACCTGATAAGGTAAGAAACAAGAGTACAAGAAATTGACCACGAGAAGTTACACGGATCACTCGGGATCCCATTCTCTAGTTAACACTGGGATTCAAACACAGATCTCTTTAACAAAGTCCAGCATATTTACCATGTACTACAATACTTCTCCATGGTCACCTTCTGATCTGTTTATGGTAAAACTCAAAAGTAGAGAAAAGTCTATTTTCAAGCGGCCTGGCCCGGCCCATCTACAAACTGGCAAATGTGGGTTGGTGCTCCAGTGGTTGTGCTTCTCCACTAAAAAGAAATTATTTTTCTTAGGTAAAAAAAAATTTTTTTTTAATTTAAGACCTTCACCTTCTGTCCTGGAGTCAATACTGTGTATTAGCTCCAAGGCAGAAGAGTGGTAAGGGTAGGCCATGGGGGTCAAGTGACTCACCCAGGGTCACCCAGCTGGGAAGTGTCTGAGGTCAGACTTGAACCCAGGACCTCCCATCTCTAGGCCGGGCTCTCTATCCACGGAGCCACCCAGCTGCCCCCCAGTAAAAATATTTCTTGATTGAATCTATCAGCGCAGAATGTAAACAGATCCTTGAACTAATTAAAGCCATTGCAAGAGACTTGGTTATGGCCTAAAGAATTCGAATAAGAAGGAGGCACTATCTCAGAACCAGATGGAGACTCAGAAGGTACGGAAGCTGAAAGGAAGAAATAGGGTCTTACTAAGCAAAGCCAAAGAAGAACTGGTGTCCCAGAGACAAGTAACAAAAAGAAGGTAAGACTAAAATGTAACAAAAAGGAGATACTGTGAAAAGGCATCGATTCTACTAAGATGGGCTGATAACTGTACTGTGTACCCTTTGACTTGAGGAAAAATGAAAGAAATCTCAAAAACATTTTGGTCTTTCTCAAACTTCCCCTCCTGCTTGTCTATTCACAGATATTGTACTATAAGACAGCCTGTTGTTACATTACCCAAATGTCTCCAGTAACCTGAATTTTGGCTGAACCACAAAGAGGTCAGGAGTTAATCAGAAACAGAGAGAAATGTAAATTAGGACAGAGAGGCTCTTCTGTCTTGGAACCAATATACCAAGACAGAAGGTAAGGAAGGGGTTTAAAAAAAAGAGAAATAAAATACAAAGGTTGCCATGGGGTGCCAAAAAGGGGTACATATTAATATTAAATCTCCACACAACTTAATAAAAGAATTTTAGTTTAATGTAAGGATTTAAAGTTGGCAAATTATTTTATTTCACTCACTAGTTTAAAGACATCTTTATAAAATATTCACTTTTTAAATGGGCCAATTTCTGCATATATGGAAAGATACTATTCAGTTGACTAGGAAACACATTTTTCTTCATGGTAAAGTTAAAATTCACTTTAGCATGTATCCAAATTATTTCTAATCAGTAAGTTGTGGACTCGTTTTGTCGTATATTATTATTTTCATTTTTAATTATATGTGTATTTATTTCATTAAATTTTATATAAACAACATTTATATAAAATTTTATGTAAAAACATACTAATTTTTATTTTTTATTCTTTTTTTTCTTTTAAAATTTAAAATATTTTTCCATGGTTACATGATTCATGATCTACCCCACACACTCTTTCCTCCCCCCTCCCAAAGCCAACAAGCAGTTCCATGGGTTATACATATATCACTGTTCAAAACCTATTTCTGTGTTATTTATGTCTGCAGTAGAGTAATCCTTTAACAGTAAAACCCCAATCCTATCCCTATGGCATTATGTGATTGATCACATTATTTTTCTAATGCATTTCCATTTCCACTGTTCTTTCTCTGGACATTCTTTCTCATAAGTTCCTCTGGATTGTCCTGGGTCATTGCTTTCCTACCAGTACAGAAGTCCATTACATTCTGTTTTACCAGTGTATCAGTCTCTGTGTACAATGTTCTTCTGGCTCTGCTCCTTTCACTCTGCATCAATTCCTGGAGGTCTTTCCAGTTCACATGGAATTCCTCCAGTTCATTATTCCTTTGAGCACAATAGTATTCCATCACCAGCATATACCACAGTTTGTTCAGCCATTCCCCAATCAAAGGGCATCCCCCCATTTTCCAATTTTTTGCTACCACAAAGAGTGAGGCTATAAATATTTTTGTACAAGTCTTTTTTCCTTATTATCTCACTGCAGTACAAACCCAGCATTGGTATAGCTGGATCAAAGGATAGGCAGTCATTTAAAGCCCTTTGCACAGAATTCCAAATTGCCCTCCAGAATGTCTGGACCATTTCCCAAGTCACAACTCCACCAGCAATGCATTAGTGTCCCAATTTTGCCACATCCCCTCCAACATTTATCACTTTCCTTTGCTGTCATATTGGTCAGTCTGCTAGGTGTAAGGTGGTACCTCAGAGTTGTTTTAATTTGCATTTCTCTAATCAGGAGGGATTTAGAACACTTTTTCATGTGCTTATTTATTGTTTTGATTTCATCATGTGAAAACTGCCTATTCATGTCCCTTGACCATTTGTTGATCGGGGAATGGCTTGATTTTTTGTAAATTTGACTTAATTCCTTATATATTTGGGAAATGAAACCTTAGAGAGTTTTGTTTGTTGCTTTCCTTCTAATTTTGGTTGCATTGGTTTTGTTTGTACAAAAGCTTTTTAATTTGATATAATCAAAGTCATTCATCTCTCTTTTGCTTGGTCTTAAATTCCTTCCTTTCCCACAGATCTGAGAGGTATACTATTCTATGTTCACCTAATTTATTTATGATTTCACTCTTTATATTTAAATCATTTACCCATTTTGAATTGAGCTCGGTATAGGGTGTAAGATGTTGACCTAAACCTAATTTTTCCCATACTGTTTTCCAATTTTCCCAGCAGTTCTTGTCAAATAGTGTGTTCTTGTCCCAAAAGTTGGGCTCTTTGCGTTTATTGAACACTAGTTTACTGAGGTCATTTACCTCTAGTCTATTCCATTGATCTAAAATATTTTTAATTTTTAACATTTTAACATTCATTTAAAAAAATTTTAATTGCAGATTATTTCCCTCCCTCCTACCACTCCTGCATTGAGAAGGCAAACAATATGATATCAATCATACATGTGAAGTCATGCAAGACATGATTCCATACTAGCCACATTACAAAAGACACATACATATACATACACAGAGGAAACATTAAAAAGTAAGAAGAGTATGCTCCGATCTGCACTCCTGAGAGGTTGGTTGCTGGGAATATGTCTTTAAATTATGAACTATGTGCTAGCACATGCTTAGATAATATGCAGAATTTAATTAAAGCTACTCCCAGTTTTCCCTAGACCAGTTACGGCTCTATATATGCTTTTTTTTCAATTCTTTATAGTAGCTAAAAAAGTACTAGCCACAAGGTACAAAGTAGTCCAATAAATATAGTTATACTTCATTGAATGTACCATTTCCCTGATCTTGCAAGATCACTCTGTCTCTCAAATTGCCCATGAGTATCTAACAAACCTCAGGGTCAATAACTCCAGCCAAACAAGCTTTTTCAGTTCAGAGTTCAAAAGCTCTCTCACCCAAGCTGATCTGCTGAATTGAATTGGAAGCAGAAGGCCACATGTGGGGGGTCGGAGAGAGGGCAGAGTCAATTCAGCCAGGGTGGGAGACTTCAGAAATCTCACTGGGGCCTCCATAAATTAATCTGAAAAAAATACAGAACTGCCAATGTAACTATGACAATATATATGTATGCTATATAATATTATGATATAATATACAAGTATAATATGAATATG
>NW_025340741.1:0-1288 GCF_016433145.1 Gracilinanus agilis | reverse complement strand
TTCAATTTGCTTATCAGTTCATTTGATTTCCGAGCCTCACTTTCCAATTGCAAGATTCTACCTTTTAAACTGTTATTTTCTTGCCAGATCTCTTCCATCTTCCTCAGAATCTCAGTTTTGAACTCTTCCATAGCTTGTGACCCGTTTTCCTTATTTGAGGAGGGTCTGGATGCTTGTTTGTTCTCCTCCTCTGTTTGCTCGGTTGTCTGGATTTTCTCTGTGTAAAAGTTGTCGTGTTAAAGACTTCTTTTTCTTGTTGTTTATCTTTCTCTTCTGAACTTCCTGAGTCTGGGTAGCCATCATTAGCCCAGCAGCTTCTCAGGTTTATCCTCGCGCTCAGGGTCTGTCCGCAGTCTTTTGGCTCCTGAGGTCTGAGTTCCGGTTTTTTCCAAGGTCAAGCCCCCTGGTGGACCCCCTTTCTTGATCCTCTGCGGGAGGTTCCTTTACAAGTCTCAGGGTGCTGCTTCCACAGTCCTATACCCGTCTATGCTGGTTCCCCACTCAGGGTTTCAGAGCTTTAGCTCGTGGCTGTGTCTGCCTCCACCCACGCCTCCGCCCGAGCCTGTCCTCTGAGCCCGCGCTCAGAGTTCGTGTGCGTTCTTTGGCTTTTTGGCGTCCCAAATCTTGCTGCTCTCAGGAACAGGCCCTGGAGCTGCCAATGACTCGATGGGTGCCCCAAACTTGCTCTATTTCTTTTTAGTTGGCTTCGGAGCTATAGGTGTTGTGTGTGGAGGGGGTGGGGGTGGGGTGGTTGCTCAGCCCGCGATTTAGTGAGAGCTGTTTCACCCCTTTATAGCATGGAAATGTACCGATTCCACATACCTTCCACGCTGCACCCTGTTGTGGGGTTCCTCCGTTCGTCTGGACTTGTTTTTATGTCCCCTTGAGGAGGCTTGTGTGTTTTGGTCAGGAGAGGTTAAGAGCTGCTTTTTACTCTACCACCATCTTAACCCAGAACCGGGAACTTTTTTCGAATTAGGTGCTTTTATTATGCCCATTTTACAGATGAGGAAGCTAGGCATGAGAGGGCAAATGGTTTGTTCAGGGTCACACAGTTAATAAATATCAGAGCAAGATATGAACTCATATTTTCCTGACTCCAAGTATAGCATGTTTTCTGTGGGAATGCTTCTCTTTCATGGAATTAGCAAAGTCTCAGAAATATGAGGAATGTTTGGGAAATGATGATTAGTCTAAATTAGCTAAACTGTAGGATTTGTATTGAGAAATTAGTATAAGACAAGCCTGGGAAAGTAGGATTTTAGATCCAGAACTATGAATCTTCTTC
>NW_025340740.1:0-1059 GCF_016433145.1 Gracilinanus agilis | reverse complement strand
GGACAATTTTGAGGGATTTATGGTAAAGATGCTACCCACATTCAGAGGAAGGACTGCAGGAGAGGAAACATATAAGAACAACTGCTTGAACGCATGGGTCGGGGTGGACATGATTGAGGATGTAGACAGGGAACTGCCACACCAATGCAACTGCCAACAATTTGGAAATAGGTCTTGATCAAGGACACATGACAAAACCAGTGGAAATGTGCATTGGGCATGGGTGGGGGGAGTGCGGGGAGTGAAGAAGAAAGTAGAAGCATGAATCATGTAACCATGTTAAATATGAATATTAATAAACGTTTAAATTTAAAAAAAAAAAGATAAAGCCCAAAGTGGTTTTCCACTACTATGGGAGCCAATGAACGCACTTCAGTCTGGAGCTTGGCTAGAGGACTAGAAGTATGTAAAGTAGTGGCTGCTGTGTTTGGGGCCAATCCCTCAAGTTCAGAATACAAGTCCTTTACTGCGCTTATTACTGCAGTCATTCCAAAGTCTGGAAGTAAGGCCCATAAAAATGTGTGCCAGTCTCCCTGACTAAGATATGCGGAATCATGTAAATAGAAAGGAAGGAAACCTAGGTTTCTATCCTCATTCATTCTAAGTTTTTAAGAGTATAGTTGCAATGATGAGACAATATTCTAAAATTTTATTCCCAAGATCAATATCAAACTAATGAATGCAAAATATTATTTGGTAATGACATGCATTTTTATCAGTTTGGAATGCCTATATAACTCAGGGTTAATCAGGGCTTGTAAAAAGCTATCTTTCTTGTTTCCAAGTAAACAGATTTTCAGATAAGCAATTGAAGGCTCCATACTAAAGGGGTCTAGTGCTTTGATATGTCAAGTCAATCCTCCTATTGGCCAAAGCAAGAGTCAAAGATTCTATTGACCTTAGGGAATGATTCTCTCCTTCACATCTTTCTCTCTGTCTCTCTTTCTCTCTGCCTCTCTCTGTGTCTCTCTGTGAGTCTCCCTCTCTCTTTCTGTCTGTCCCTTGTCTCTATCTCTGTCTCTCTGTCCCTGTCTCTCTGTCTTCTCTCTGTCACTCTGT
>NW_025340739.1:0-1072 GCF_016433145.1 Gracilinanus agilis | reverse complement strand
TTCAGTAGCATTATGTGTTTTGGGTGTCTTGATGTCTACTCTCAGGGTAACCTCAGAATGGACATTCAGACGTGAATCTTCTGACTCGGAGAAAACTGTTGGACCACCCGATCCTATGGGGAAGGACTGGTGTCTTCTTGCCATGAACCTGGGCCTCCCTGAACTCATGGCAAAGTACAATCATGGAACTCATAAAGACTTCCTCCCAAGCCCAGTCCATGCTTTCCTCTGGAAATGGTGCAACTACCCTGAGAACACTGTTGGCATCTTAATGTCCAAACTGAGAAGTGGACCACTGGGATGTGGCTGATTTTTTACTGAGGGCATCTTCTCTGTTCAAAATAAACCTAGATGCCAATGGCCAAGAAGCCTATGCCTCAAACTGTTATAGCTCATTTGTGTCACAAGGAGGAGAACCATAGGTATTCTTAAGATCTCTTTCAGTTACAGAAAAAGGAGAAGCACAGTATCACAATGGATTCTGGTTATCTTCATTTATATGCTTATATACAATCTCTTCCCCATTGTCTCCCTTCTCCTTTGCCTCTTCCACTGCCTTCCTCTCTCCCCATACATTCTGTTTTATGTGAAGAATCTTTCTACTGGAGAGCAAACTGTTGCTTTTACTTTGGCTCTTGTGCCTTGGAAGCAATGCTTAGTATTGATAAGATGGGGGATAAATATTAAAAAAAACTAATACAAATATGGGGCAGCTAGAAAAACCTGGGTTCAAATCTGACCTCAGACATTTCCCAGTTGTGTGACCCTGGACAAGTCTCTTAATTCCTATTGCCTAGCCCTAACCACTCTTATGCCTTAAAAACAATACTCAGTATTGATTCTAAGACAGAAAGTAAGGATTTTTTAAAAATTGGCAACTTCGGTGAAGATGCACAACAAATGAAGACATAAAAATATTCTATAAGTGGTAGAGAACAGTATCTCATCCACAATATTTATTGAATCTCTGGAATATGAAGATTCATACTTTGACTAGTGGATTGACAAACTGTGCACCTAAGAAAGTGGCACAAACTCACAACCCCTCAAAGTAGCTTTAAAAAGTAAGTAA
>NW_025340738.1:0-1671 GCF_016433145.1 Gracilinanus agilis | reverse complement strand
GATGCTATGACTTGGGCTTCTTACAGGTCATCCATGATGTAGTATATTCCACCCCCCCATTTCTGAGAAATCTCCCCCAGGACTTTCTACCCTCTTACATGAATTAATATGATATAAAGAATAGTATAATGTAATATAATCACACACATGATTAATGTAGTAACACATTTATGGTAACACACTTAAAACTATTACTCAGTTACTAGCCTGGGATACATTCTTAATCTGGTTACATATGCAGACTTATGCCTGGGACTATATTCTTACTACAAATCACATAGTTGCAAGGTATTAAACTAAAAGGATTCACAAGCTAATACAAATGAGGGGCTGCTTAATTAAATTTCCTTCTTATAAACTGTGCACTATAAAAGTGCCCCAGAATTTCTGTGTCCTTGAGACACTAGTGAGTCTAAAGTTTCTCAAATGAGAATGAACAGGACTGAGAGGACACTGGAAACACTAAAATAGGAGTGCTGATTAAAAGAACTGAAGAAGAGAGGACAGATTTGAACTTAGAGGACAGAAGAATCAAGAGCAAAAGAATGTTAGTTGCCTTCAAATATGTCAGGGGTTACCATGTGCCAGAGGGATTAGATTGATTTGTTTGCCCCAATCAACAGGACTAAGAGCAGAGGATGAGAATAATAGAGAAACAGATTTGGCATAAGGGGGAAACTATGTAGAATTAGGAAACACTCTCCATGACATTAATATAGAAATGAACTTAGCTGGCTTTCTTGGCCAGGACTAGAAGGGAAATTCCAACCAAGTAAAAGGATGGATGGGGAGCTTGTAGTCCAAGTTTATGGAGGGAGCAGGAATAGAAAATAGAACAAAGATTCTTTCCCTTTCTCCATGCAACTGTAGCTGAGAGGCATGGAAATTAAATGGTTTCCTAGCAAAATCATCCAGTCTCCAACTCTAGTTCTTTATTCACAACTACCTACAATCATTTAAGGAAACCTATTCCACTTTCAATCAATTCTAATTGTCTTAATTGTAGTTTATAACACGCCTGAGTTAGACTTTCAGCAATTTCCAACTAAGACCAAGCAGAATATATTTTATACCTTTTCCACATATAGACATTCAAACTCTGAAAGTTTTTAGTCATTCCCACCACCATCCAAAGACTATAAATAACCTCTGTTCCTTCAGCCATTCTTACATATCTCAAAATATCATGGTTCAGTATCATCGTTCTCTTCTTTTGTGTTCAGTATAGCCTTTCAAAGTACATTTTTCACATTCCTCATGTGGACTACTCTCCGTTAAACTTCACTATGTCCCATATAAAACTCATCTTCCTAGAAGATTATATCAACCCTGGAACTCATACCTCCTCAATGACATCTGGCCCTAGAGTCCCTCTCTCTGTCTGATTAGAGAATATAATTCTCTTCCAGATCTTCCAAGAGTTCATAACTTATTGGTCAATTCATTTCCCAACCTCTTCAACTCTTTTGGATATCATCATGTCTCCATATAGGGTACCCCACTCTCTATTTGTCAGATTCTTCCTATGTTCTGTCTTTTCCCATTAGATTGTGAACTCCACAAGGACAAGGACCGCATTTTTGCCTTTCTTTGCAACCCCAGTGCTTAGCGTGGTGACTGGTATATATACACACTTACATAGTTATTGACTGACTGACATCTTAAAATTGG
>NW_025340737.1:0-1224 GCF_016433145.1 Gracilinanus agilis | reverse complement strand
GTTAAAAGAGACAGGGAAAGTAATTACACCCTGATAAAAGGCAATATAAATAATGAAAAAATAGCAGTATTCAACATGTATGTACCAAATGGTATAACATCCAAATTTCTAAAAGAGAAGCTAGTGGAGCTCAAGGACAAAATAGATAGCAAACTATACTAGTAGGAGACCTAAACCTTCCCCTATCAGATATAGATGAATCAAACCAAAAAATAAATAAGAAAGATATAGGAGACGTAAATGAAATCCTAGAAAAATTAGAAAAAATAGATATATGGAGAAAAATAAATAAGGACAAAAAGGAATACACTTTTTCAGAAGCACATGGAACATTCACAAAGATTGACCATGTACTAGGGCATAGAAACATGGCAAACAAATGCAAAAAAGCAGAAAAAAATGCAACCTTATCAGATTGTAATGTAATAAAAATACTAATTAGCAAGGATACATGGAGAGGTAAACCAAAAACTAATTGGAAATTAAATATGATTCTCCAAAATAAGTTAGTTAAAGAACAAATCATAGAAATAATTAATAATTTCATTGGAGACAATGACAATAATGAGATTTCTTACCAAAACCTATGGGATACAACCAAAGCAGTTATAAGGGGAAATTTTATATAATTGAATGCATTTTAAACAAATAAGGGACGCCAGAGGTTAATAAATTGGGCATTCAACTTAAAAAAACTAGAAAGTGAACAAATTAAAAATCCCCAGATGAAAACTAATTTAGAAATACTAAAAACCAAAGGAGAAATTAATAAAAGTAAAAGTAAAAGAACTATTGAATTAATAAATAAGACTAGAAGCTGGTACTTCCAAAAAACAAATAAAATATACAAAGTATTGTTGAATCTAATTAAAAAAAGGAAAGAAGAAAACCAAATTAATAGTCTCAAAGATGAAACGGGAGACCTCACCTCTAATGAAGAGGAAATTAAGGCAATCATTAAAAACTATTTTGTCCAATTATATGGCAATAAATCTAACAATCTAGGTGATATGAATGAATACTTACAAAAATATAAATTGCCTAAGTTAAAAGCAGAAGACATATAAAACTTAAATAATCTAATATGAGAAAAAGAAATTGAATGAGTCATCAAAGAACTCCCTAAGAAAAAATCGTCAGGGTCTGATGGATTCACAAATGAATTCTATCAGACATTCAAAGAGCAACTAATCCCAATACTATACAAATTATTTGATATGATAA
>NW_025340736.1:0-1183 GCF_016433145.1 Gracilinanus agilis | reverse complement strand
ATTGTTATAGTGGAAGACTAGAATAAGCTGAAAAGTTAAAACTATTAAATCATCCAGAAGCCACTTGTTACCTGTGGAATGGTCCCTCTTGGGAGACTTCTAGGGGTATCACACCCCAGGAACACCTTCCCAGATCCTCTGGTATGAGACTACTATATGTCTCATCCATTACATTTTTACAAATGCAGAGGTTGAGATATATAATAATCACTTCAGCTACAAAATGGATCCTTTAAAAACAATTGAGATATTTAGCTCATTAAATTCTCCAGAGGTTGTATACAGGTTGCAACCAGTTTTTGATGGAGTCCATCCATCATCATGTATGTGACAATTAACAAAGGCAAAATAAAAGAAAAGGTTGTATAAACAACATGTGACCTCAATAGTAGAGATGACAAATCCAGGATACATAAGACTTATAAGCTTTTTACAACTTAAAAAATGTTTGTGTAAGATGTTCATGGGCTTTCACATGATGTGTTCAGTACAGTTAAAGGGGAAGGTACAGATAAAAAATTATATAACAGAAAGATATTAGATTCAGGTAAACTTAAAAAAATTTAAACAGTAAAGCAATCAGCAATATACAATAACATAAGCAAATGACAAGGTACAGGCAGTACAGTCAAATGCCTTTTTACCAATCCTAAATAGACTTGTTCACTATTAAGGAGGGGAGAAACTGAAAATGTTTAGCAAGCAATAAACTTCCAGATCTTTTAAGGTTCTTTCCCCTCCCACCAAAATTTATCACCCATTTGCATTTTGTTTGTCAGAGCTCTGAATTTCCTCATAGTGAGGGAGAATTCTGCCCTGAACAGAATCTCCATTCTACATATTGAAAGTATTCAAGATTTTCAAAATTTTGTCAAAATATTTCAATTCAGTTTGAAGTTTAAGCAGCCCCCTAACCTGTTGCATATTCTTGAGAAGTAAATAAAGTGGGAAATCTCCAATGAAAATAAAAACTCCCAGGGAAAGAATTAAGCAGATCCAAAATGAACTTTTTAGCTCTACCAACTCAAACTGTTGTTTCAGAGTTTCAAGTATGCTTTCAAACAGCATTATTCCTCAAAAAAAAAGAAAAAGAAAAAGAGCAGAATGGATTTTATTTAAAGGGTAAACAAAAGACTCTGACTAGAAGGGCAAAACTCTGAGGGAGAACAAGAGTGTATTTGCA
>NW_025340735.1:0-4191 GCF_016433145.1 Gracilinanus agilis | reverse complement strand
TCTTCCTCCTTCCAATTTTCTCCCTTCTCTCTCTACCCTTCTGACTCATCCGTCCTCTTCTCTGACTTTTTCTCTCTGTTTTTGCCTCATTCTCTATATCTCTTCAAGTCTGTTTTCCCCTTTCTCTCTTTCCCCCCTCTCTTGCCCTCTTACCTCTCTCTCTCTCTGTTTGTCTCTCCATCTCTGTCTCAGCCTCCCTGTTTCTCTCTCCCTACCCCATCTCTCTCCCTCTCTTTTTCTGAATGGCAGTATGTTCCCGTATGTTTGCACAGGCCTTAGTAAGAGCTCGTCCGGACCTGACAGCCAATGTGGACCTCCTCCAGAAAATGTAACAGGAATCACACCATGTACACCAGCCCTCCTTCTAGGCCTATTACACATACTACACCTTCTTCACATTGGTGTAGCTCTAGTGAGGACAAAACTACTAGGCAGCTGATGTTGAAATATTTCATGAGGAGCCAGAATCACATTTGATGTCGAAGAGGGAGAAGAGCCAGTAGGTGAAGGATCTGGGGGTGCAGGCTCAGAAGGTGCTCTATCCCTGGGGTGGTGCTCTGTCTTGGAGGAGGCCACAGACTCAGTCCTTGTTAATCCTAGGGTGTTTCTAAGGGAAAGAATGAAGTCCATCTGGAGGTTCGTGAGAAGTATTCCTCCAGTATTAGGTTAGGGTCCAAACAACACAGTAAATATTCATCTGGGAGGTCCTGAGTGCCTGGGTTCTCCGTGTATTCCTGCAGAGGGCATTGCAAGGAGAAATGGAATAGGATCAAAAAGACTGGATGAATCTTAAATGAGTTCACACCTGAGAATAGAGCTGAAGAAAATCTAAATAATGTTCACAAACATATTAATACTGATTAGTACATCATTTGATAATTATCTTAACTAAAATAAGAAGTCCAAGAATTATCAGGGCCCACTTAAGGATGAATTGAATTAAGCCTCCACCATGAAACCATGAGGCTATCCAAGAAAACCAGGTGAATGGGTCCCAGCAGGAAGAAGTTCCTTTGGCTACATGAGTGTGTTTTGCTATTAGCAAGGCATCATTTCATAGTTGCTGTAATGCTTCAGGATCATGAAAGATATCTCCTGATTGATTTCTATGGGAACAAAAGCATTGGTTGATTGCAGCACAGGCTCCACCTTGAGCTGCTGTTGAAAGATCAAGCCCAAAGTGATTTTCCACTACTATGGGAGCCAATGAATGCACTTCAGTCTGGAGCTTGGCTATACCACTGGAAGTATGTAAGATAGTGGCTGCTGTTTTTGGGGCCAATCCCTCAAGTTCAGAAGACAAGTCCTTTACGGCACCTATTACTGCAGTCATTCCAATGTCTGGAACTAAGGTCCATAAAAATGTGTGCCAGGGACTATTTCCATGAGCTGCTACCCAATTTGAGCTTCCACAGATAGATCTTTTTTCTCTGTGCCACCACGCACCCAAACTCCTTTTGTAGCTGGTACCTATTGGGCTCTGGGTATGATTTTTAATAGTCACCATTGGTATCAGATAAGCTATTCCACAGGTGCCATACCATCCTGAAGACAGAGAGGAGAAAGCCTGGCCAGCACAGATAAAAAATTGGCCAGGACTAATGAGTACCCAGGACAATGAGAGTATATGTTTTGTTCTGTTATCCTCATCTGTTCTATTGTATGTAATGGTGGCAAAATTCACAGAGGAACTACTTCCCTTTCCTCCTGCAGTGATTTTAGGAACAGAACAGATGAAGTTGCCTTCACCGGGGACTTCAAAGGTCAAATTAGAATACACATTTGAACCTAGATTAATGGTAGTATGAGAAGCCCTATATCTAGTTATACACAGGCTAAAATTGGGCAATGGATACAAAACACTTAAAGGAGGAATTCTAGATTTGAAATTCTCCTGGGATTGATTGGAGGCTCCTCAAGTCTTAATAGGAATCTTAAACCACTGTAAGAAAGAAATATTCTTAGACATTGGGGTACTCCAGTCAGAAAAAAAATGTGATTATCTTTCATCTTGCAAGTGGCATAGGCAAAGGGAGCCAACAGGCTGAAATAATTTAAATTCAATCTAATTGTTGAGGGCAAGGATTCATTTAAACTTATAGGTATCATACCACACTTAGGTGAACTTTGTTGATGGATTTGTTGATAGATCCAGCAACCATAAGGGCCAATCTGATTTGCCTGGTGAAGCTTATGACCTATGTTACTGTGTAGTCTTATAAAATAACTAGCACGAATCCACTGCTCTTAGCTATGTTCTTACTTTGATGAGTGACCAGCATGGTGACTTGGTGTATTATTATAGACTAGCCACCTGGTGTTGTTTAAGTCAGAAGTCATATGACTAAAGATTTCTGTTTCAGTTAAAGAATTCGTCCTGGCTTTCAATTCCCGAATCCTGATTTCACTTGGTGGAATTAGACCTTCCTTAATAGGCAGGGCATTTCACAAGTGGTCAAGCCCAGGAAAAAGAGGAGTTAATAGGGACCGAATGTAATCCTCAGGCTTGGACACTGATGGCTGGGACTCAGAAAAAAGTAATAGGCTCCTTGACACAGTATGTATTAGATACGCAGTACCTTACAAGTATCTATAATGGGAACTGAACCCAGGTGTTCTTACTCCACATTCTGTGCTCATTTCCTGGCAACACACCTACTCTCAAATATAGCAATCTCTCCATCTGACGGGTAGATTCCAAGTGCTTTGTTTCCAGGAGAAAGTCTAGTATTATTTTGCCTCCAGTGCACATTCTCTTCTATGAGATGACAGCTCAATGGGTCACTGAATAGAGCTCTGAATATGGATTCAGCAACTTCTGAGTTAAAATCTTACAGAATGGGGAAATGAATGGGGAAAACCAGTGTTTTCTTCCCTTCTCTACCCAAATGGAAAATTAGCACTTTCAGAAATGTGAAGGAGTGAGTATTGTTTGATGTCAATTCTTTCGATAAAGTTATACATCCTCAAAGTTACAATTACTCTCAATTTGAGGGGAAAATGACCAATATTTCAGATATGCTTATATAATCAAAGTCAATTTATTCATTTGCTGTGTTCAAACTCAACAACATACCCATGTTGTTTCTAGAATTAAAGGCCTTTCACTAAATTAATGTACAGCTTGGGAGAACTCTATATTTCTGTAAATTATGACAAAAGTAAAGTAAATTAGTTCCTTTTAAAAGCATGATTATAATTCTCTGGTCATTTGCAGTAGGGTAAATGTTTCATATGCATTAATTTTATACTAAAACCCTTTCCTATGGTAGTATCACACTGATAAAAGTGAACTATTTAATGATGATATGAATCAGTGAAAACAGTAGGGAAAAATAAAAGCTGTAAAGATATTCTATTTATTGCATGCTATTTTGCTTTTGAATGCTGTTCAGGTGGAGAGTTCAATTTTAAAGAAGAGATAACTAAAGGAGGAAAAATGTAAGTACATAAAGGCAAAGACATTTTAAACAATTTTTTTTGTATGCTTAAGTAACCATTAGATTTATCTTCAGTATAAGACAAAGATGAGCAGGATGCTAGATTGATCTTTTATAAATTGCTCTAATTGTGTATTTTCTTCCTTAGAAATAATCCAAGATTTGTTATTGCCTTCAGGATAGTTTTCTGTACTAACATGACATTCGAGATTTTCTGTAGTCAGGTCCTTAGTGACATCTAAGTTAGGTCCCAATGTACAGTAGGTACAATCTACACCAATGTAGATTATAGGATTCCCTTTAGTACCTTGATTATGCATTGCACACACCTGTCTCCCTGACTAAGATATGCAGAATCATGTAAATAGAAAGGAAGGAAACCTAGGTTTCTATCCTCATTCATTCTAAGTTTTTAAGAGTATAGTTGCAATGATGAGACAATATTTTAAAATTTTATTCCCAAGATCAACATCAAACTAATGAATCAAAATATTATTTGGTAATGACATGCATTTTTATCAGTTTGGAATGCCTATATAACTCAGGGTTAATCAGGGCTTGTAAAAAGCTATCTTTCTTGTTTCCAAGTAAACAGATTATCAGATAAGCAATGGGAGGCTAAATACTAAAGGGGTCTAGTGCTTTGATATGTCAAGGCAATCCTCCTATTGGCCAAAGCAAAAGAGTCAAAGATTCTGTGGACCTTAGGGAATGATTCTCTCCTTCACATCTCTCTCTCTCTCTCTCTCTC
>NW_025340734.1:0-2145 GCF_016433145.1 Gracilinanus agilis | reverse complement strand
TTCTTTCTTTCTCCCTTTCCTGTGTATTGGTTTTAAGACAGAAGAGTGGAAAGGGCTTGGGAATGGGCATTGTGACTTGTACAGAGTCACACAACTAGGACGTGTGTAAGGGCAGATTTGAATCCAGGATCTCCCATCTCTAGGCCTGGTTCTCAACCCACTGAGTCACCTAGCTGCCCCTTCCATAGATTCTTTCTCTGGAAGTGAACAGCATTTGCCATCAAAATTTCTTCAGATCATTGTATTGCTGAGGACAGCCAAATCATTTATAGTTTGAACGAAAACTTTTTATCATTGACAATAGCCAGTATTCTTCCTCTCTCCTCTCTTTGTTATTCACTTTTCTTTCTTGATATGTTCTGTTTCTTTGTTGCATTCAGATATGCCTTGTTTATTCTTGCCAGCATTTGCACTGGTAAAGAATGAAATGAGCAGAACCAGGGAAAAAAATTAGACAATGACAACCATACTGTAAAGACAAACAACTTTGAAAGCTGTAAGGACAATGAAAATCGATGATTCCAGATGACCAAGGATGAGCCCTGCTATCTATGATAAAGAGATGGTGCATTCAGGGTGAAGAATTATATATCTATATAATATTACATGTCATAGAGATAGTATGCAGCTATTGAGGGAATTTGTTTGGCCTGATTATACACATTTGTTATAGGGAATTTGTTTTTCTTTTCCTTTTTTTCCTAGTAGGATGGGAGGTAGGAGGGAAAGAACATAGATTTATGTTAATTTCAAAATATTTTAAAAATAGAGGTTGAATATGGAATGCTGCATGCATTTTCAGATAAATCCTTATACAGATTAAAAAATACTTATAAAAGACTTGCACTTACTGTTTAATAATGTCACTGACATCTAGCTTATATCCTTCCTCTCACTTTTAAAAAGACATCATTTTTGATACTCTGTGTGTCATTTTGCTGGTTATCATCAACAATAAAAGCTCATGTTTATATAGCTACTCTCTGGACTTCACTTCCATACTAATTGCTTTCTCAAATACCTTTCCTTCTTTCCCACACTTTCTATCTTTATTTTTAATTGTCCTTTCTCATTCTAAATATGATTTACATTGTACATTGGGTACTTTTTTAGCCCCTACTTTGGAGAAATTCAAGGTATGACATAAAAATGTAAACTTGAAGCAATTTGTTCCTAAGTTGCCAGAGCTGGGATTTAATATGCTTTATAAAGAGGCTGAGAAAAGGGGGCCTAACCCTCTCTTATTAGAGACATTCTCCTAAACTTAGTTGGACTGGCTTCATGAATCCAGCACAGATGTCCCCTAATGGAGAACAGAGAGGGGCAATGTCCCAGCAAAAAGCAGCATAAAGCATAGATGGTCTAAATTTTTAGACTTAAAAGGTCAAGGCTGGACCTCTGGTCTTGGACCTCCCAGCTGGAGTGTGAGCTCTTTTACTTCCTTATTCTGCTTTTTCCTTTGGTCTCAAGAATAAGAAACTAACACAAAAGGATTGCTTTAGACCCTTATGATAATGACTCTGTGGACACAGAAAGCAGCTCTCTGGGCACTCTGGTTTCTTCTATTTGAGGGAGTCACATGGCAAGGTGAATAGAGAGCACTGTACTTAAGTCTACCTGGTGACCCTGGGCAAGTCACTTTACCTTCTCTCAGCCTCAGTTTTCTCATTGGTAAGATTAGCATAATAATAGCACCTACCTTACAGAGTTATAAAGATGAAATGAAATGGTATATCACCTTTATTTATAGAAAATTTTTTGCAAACCTTAAAGAGTTCTACAAATGTGCACTCTGATTATTCTCCTCCTTCAGCCTATTATGGTAGATTTTGACTGTTTCACATACTTCAGTATATTCATTGCTCTGGGTTGGCAGGATAGAAAAGAAATTCCCACTCCCTTGCTCTTGTGCCAAACCAAAGAATAAACTAACATCTGTCCCACCTTAGCCTGTGGAAGGGATTACAGGCTATGTGCACTTGGACTCAGCCATGTTAACCTCTTCGTCATCTTCCTAGCTTTCTTTTTAATCCTTTGACACCTTTCCACCTTCAGGAGTGGTTTCCCCAGTCAGGAAGTCTTTCTGATCTCAAAGCTTCATGGAACATGTAGATTAGCCTAATCTTTAAAAGAATATTTCTTCTT
>NW_025340733.1:0-1228 GCF_016433145.1 Gracilinanus agilis | reverse complement strand
AGACCTTAGAACAGAGAATGTCAGAGCTGGGAGAGATCTTAGAACAGAGAATGTCAGAGCTGGGAGAGACCTTAGAACAGAGAATGTCAGAGCTGGGAGAGACCTTAGAACAGAGAATGTCAGAGCTGGGAGGAACCTTAGAACAGGGAATGTCAGAGCTGAGAGGAGCCTTAGAACCCAAAAGGTTAGAACTGGAAGAACCCTTAGAACACAGATTGTCAAGAACCTAGTATCTAACAAAAACTACTGGGAAAATTGGAAAACAGTATGGAAGAAATTAGATTTAGATCAATATCTCACACCCTATACCAAGATTAATTCAGACTGGGTAAATGACTTAAATATAAAGAGGGAAATCATGAACAAATTAGATGAACATAGAAGAGTATACCTGTCAGGTCTGTGGGAAAAGAAGGAATTTAAGACCAAGAAGAGAGAGAACAGTACAAAATATAAAATGAATAATATTGATTATATTAAATTAAAAAGTTTCTATACAAACAAAACCAATGCAAGAGCACAGAATGTCAGAGCTGGGAGGATCTTAGAATATAGAAGGTTAGAGCTAAAAGAGCCCAGGAAGCAGCTAGGTGATACAGAGGCTAGAGTGCTGGGTCCAGAGTCAAGAAAATCTGCATTCAAATCTAGCCTCCAAAACTTAATAGCTTATGTGGAAATTTGTTATTGAAATTTTAAAAATCCAAGTTAAAAAAAATAGCTATGTGACCCCAGACAAGTTACTTGACCTGTTTGTCTCAGTTTCCCCATATAAAACAAGAATATTAATAGTACTGGCCTCCCAAGATTGTTGTGTGGATCAAATGAGATAAAAATTGTGAAGTACTTGGCACACAGTAAAAGCTATATAAATGTTGGTTATTATTATTAATGCAACTCAGCTGAATCTTGGGAGAGCTGAGCTTTTTGAAAAGGAATTGGTGGGGCACTGGGCATCCTAACACTCCAAGAGCAGGCATTTCTACTTTTAGACAAATCTGATCTGTTAGAAATGTTTTTTATCTGGAGCCAAAATGTATCTTTCTTCAAGCTTCCACCCACTGCTCCCATTTCTGTCCCCTAGCACGAGACAGAACAAATTACAGCCTTCTTTCTCATTACCAGCCTCAGTTTCCTTCTCTATATAGCAGATACTTCTATAAGGGCACAGATGCCTCTAGCTTTTTTGTGACATGCTCTCTTTCGAAATTTAAACCTGAATTGGTTGTTG
>NW_025340732.1:0-1148 GCF_016433145.1 Gracilinanus agilis | reverse complement strand
CTGTTTGCTCTTTTGTCTGGATTTTATCTGTGTAAAAGTTGTCGAGTGTTACAGATTTGTTCTTGATGATCTTTCTCTTTGTGGGTTCTTGTCTCTGGCTTGCCATTGTTAGCCCTGCGCCCTCTCAGGTTTATCCTCACACTTAGGGTCTTTCTGCATTCTTTAGCTGCTGAGGTCTCAGTTGTTCTCAGAGTCAAGCCTCCTGGTGGTCCCCTTACTTGTTCCTCTGACCAAAGCTCCATTAACAGTCTTAGGGCATTGCTTCCACAGATGTGAACCCCTTTTGCACTGGGGCCCCACTCAAGGTCTGGGACTGTGCTCAAGATCCGAGTCCTCGCCTGCGCTCAGGATTCATGTCTGGGCATGAGTCCACACCCGCACTCATGCCTGCTCTCGGGTTCTGAGATCCAAGTCCGTGTGCATTCTTTAGCCTCTTGGGGTCTTAAGCCTTGCTGCTCTCAGGAGCAGGCTCTGGCGACCCCAGGTAGCAGCCAAGGACTTAATCTTTGCCATAACTTGCTCTAACTCCTGTGTGCTGGCTTTGGCACTGTTGGTGGGTTGGGTGAGGTGGTTGCTCAGCTCACGTTTTAGTGAGAGCTCTTTCACCCCTTTATAGCATGGTAATGCCATGTTTCTATGTACCTCCAATGCTGTGCCCTGTTGTGGGGGCCCCTTTGTTCCTCTAGATTTGTTTTTATGACTTCTTGTGGAGTACTATATGTTTCGGTTTTCAGAGGTTAAGCAGCTGCTTTTTATTGTGCCGCCATCTTAACCAGGAAGTTGCAAATTTTTCTTAAGGAGTTCTTTAATAGCTTGTTCAATTTCTTTTTCTGATATGGGATTATGTAAGTATTTTATTTCTTCTGCTGTTAATCTAGGCAATTTATATTTTTGCAAATATTCATCCATATCACCTAGATTGATAAATATATTGCCATATAATTAAGCAAAATAATTTTTCATCGTTGCATTAATTTCCTCTTCATTTCAGGTGAGGTCTCCCTTTTGTTATTTTTAAAAATGATACAGGCTGATATTATGAGGAAAACTAAGATTTTATTTAGGCCCATGTTGATAGAATAAAATCAGACCAGGAGCCTGCCTATTTCAAAATCCCTCCTCCTCCATTACATTCCGTACCTTCCCTA
>NW_025340731.1:0-2749 GCF_016433145.1 Gracilinanus agilis | reverse complement strand
TGTTCAGCCATTCCCCAATTAAAGGGCATACCCTCCTTTTCCAGTTTTTTGCCACCACAAAAAACACGACTATAAATATTTTTGTACAAGTCCTTTTATCTATGATCTCTTTGGGGGTACAAACCCAACAGTGGTATGGCAGGATCAAAGGGCAGGCAGTCTTTTAGTGCTCTTTGGGCATAATTCCAAATTGCCATCCAGAATGGCTAGATCAATTCACAACTCCACCAGCAATGCATTAAGTCCCGATTTTGTCACATCCCCTCCAACATTCATTACTCTCCCCTTCTTTCATTTTAGCCAATCTGCTAGGTGTGAGGTGATACCTCAGAGTTGTTTTGATTTGCATTTCTCTAATTATTAGAGATTTAGAAAACTTTCTCATGTGCTTATTGATAGTTTTGATTTCTTTATCTGAAAATTGTCTATTCATGTTCATTGCCCATTTATCAACTGGAGAATGGCTTGATTTTTCTACAATTGATTTAGCATCTTGTATAGTTGAGTAATTTGACCTTTGTCAGATATTTTAATCAGGACAAGTTATGACCAGTGCTCAATCTCAGTAACCCCATCTAGAAAATAAGCATCACAATAGCCCTCCTATCTCACAGGGTTCTGGCAATGTGAAGATAAGGGAGAACATTGAAGGGTTTTGAAAATCTTGAAGAACAATTGAAGTATTAGCTAGAGATTAGAGATACTGGGATTGACACCTAGTAGATTAATGACTAATTACTGTGAATATCCTCATCATGCTTGGTTTAATTTTCCTGCATTTCTCTTATAATGAATCCTGAGTGCAAGAATTACTGCTAGAATCTTCCTTAATGATTGGTTTCACTAAGTCTGAAACACATTTTGATTTTCAACATTTAAAAAGGTGTCCAAATGGTAATCCAATCAAAGAGTTTATTTAATATTAGATTGCTAATTAGTAAAATATTTGGGTGGAATAATTTATTTTTTGAATTCTACATTGTTAAGCTGGGAATGCATTAAGTCATGAATGTCTACTTCATTTCCACACCCAGTATGGCAATGAATTCTTCCCAACCTGTCACCCCTACTTCTATGATTCTCTTGTATCTATCCCCTGACTTTCCATTAGCAGCACATTATACAGTATATTTCATTGAACCTGGAATCAAGGAAACCCAACTGGAAATCCTGTGATCTGCAGCCCCTTCATGTCCAAAGACAAGTCATTAAAACTCTCCATGACTAAGTTTCATTTGTTAAATTGGAATCATCATCTTAGGAACAAACCTACTTCACAGGGTCACTGTGAGAAAGAAATGACATCCTATATAGTCAGCCAGCTGTGGGAATGCCAGTTATTATCATCCCCACTGGCCAAACAGTGTCCTCTCTTCTGGGACACTGACACTTACATAGAACCTTCCCAGAAGCACTGACCATATTCTTCCTCGAATTCTTAAGTAAGAAACAAAAACAAAACAAACCAAAAACACCACAAACAAAATTGCAATGGCAGTGTTTATTTACCTAAAGAGGAGAAACTGCTTTAAAATACTTCAAAAGCTCTTGTTTAGATCCAAATAAGTAAATGTGCTACCTAGGCTCATTCTCATCTATTCATATTCTAATTCCCCCCAAAGATCTCTATTTCTGGGAGAGATCCAAAATACAGAATGGATAGTCAGAACACTTGAATTGAAATCATGACTCTGATTCTCACTACCTGTGTGACAATGGAAAAAAAAAACTACTTATTATCACTAGACCTCAGACTTGGAGTCACTAAGACATAAGTTCAAATCCTGCCTTAGACACTTACTAATTATATAGCCATGAACAAATCACTTCTGTTTTCCTCCATTTCATCATTTCAAAAGTGAAGTTAATAATAGCATCTAACTTGCAGGTTGTTTCAAAGTCAAAATGAGATAATGTTTGCAAAGCTCTTTGTAAACCTTAAAGCACTATTGCAATGTTGTGTAGAATAATCATACTATCAGAAATAAGCACCCTCAATAAAACCTTTAACATATAGACTGCTTGGATTTTTTTCCTCTCCTAATTACTAGCAGCCCTTTATCTTTATCCACCCATTGCTATCCATTGATTGGATATAAAGAGGGTGGCCAGCTCCCTAAGAAATAGCTCAAATGAACAGAAATAACACTCCTATTCACAGAAATGATCAGTGATAATGACACTAAATGAAGGAGTAAAGGAGTGGCCTAGGGAGTGTCTGACCTACCTTTTAGCACCAAACCTATGATCTTCTTGTAAATCCTTTGTTAAACTTGTCTGAGGTGTTGGAAGTATTCGAAATTGTTTAAAACTAGATTTGATTTGATCTATAATTCAGACTGGAATTGCAATGAACTAATCCAAGATATTTGAATTTTCTAGAAATATTTTTGTGTCAGAATGTGCAAGACATCATCTAACAAGTTTTTAAAAGGGATATGAAGGAAATACTACTAGATAGATAGATAGATAGATAGATAGATAGATAGATAGATAGATGATAGATAGATAGATAGATAGATACGATGGATGGATAGACAGACAGTTGGATGAGTAGATGTTTTAATGGATGAATAGATGTTTGGATAAAGATAGACAATGATAGAGAATGATACAGAAAATGGTAGATAGAGGAAAATGGAGAATGGATGGATAGATGGATGAATGGATAAATAGCTGATATGAGTATGGGTTAAGAGAGTAATGATTGAAATTGATATTAGATTCCTTTCAATGAAATTTATATTAC
>NW_025340730.1:0-5378 GCF_016433145.1 Gracilinanus agilis | reverse complement strand
AGGAAGAAAGGAAGGAAGGAAGGAAGGAAGGAAGGAAGGAAGGAAGGAAGGAAGGATTATAAGCAATTAGCAGATGAAGGTGATTGATAGAGAAAAAAAAAAGGTTCCAGAACTTTGAGAGGGTGGCTGGCAAAGTGTTCATTACTTCCTGAACTTCCCTTGTATGGGGATAGCTGAATTTTCTCTCTTTGTATCCTGCTTTGGGTGAGATCAACAACTATGAAGAGATCTTTGAGTAGTGATTGGTTGAGTGATAGGTGAGACACTAAGTGGGGAACACTTGTGTCAATATCCTTACTCCCTCTCCAAAATTGGATTATATTAGTAACAACTAGATTCCTGTGGACCTGCTTTGAGGACACATACATGAGACTACAGCCTATTCATCTGGACCTGTTCACCTTCCAGTTTCCTTCATTTTATTATCTCAATGGGAACTCTGGCTAGGTTTGATTTAGGCAGCTGAAAGATTTTTAGTGTGTTAACTGTAGTGTCACTCTTTTGGACCTGGTTGTGGGGGGGAGGTGTGAATCCAAGTTGTATTTAAGATAGTTCATCTCACTCCCTTCCTTTCCCATCCCAGTTTGTTAATAAACCTTGTTATATTAACTACCAGACTCTCGGTGAACAATCTTTACCCAGATCTCGTGATTTGACACATCACCAACAGTTGAGCACTCACTGTATTACTCCAGCTAGATACCCTGGTGTTACTTCATTTACTGTCATTTATACCTATTCGATCAACCCCCTTGTATTTATTTTCATCAAAAGAGAGAAAGGATGAAAAGAAAGGAATAAAAGGGAGGAAAAAGGAAATAAGAAAGGAAGGAAAAAGAAGGAAGAAAGGAGAAAAGGAGAGAAAAGGTATAAAGAAGAAGGAAAGGTAGCAAAGAAGAATAGAAGGAATGGATGAATAATGTGGAAATAATTCATAAAATAAGGGAGAAGGAAAAGAGAAGGTGAAGGAGGCAAAAGGAGATATTGGTAATGATCTTCCATTGTAGGAAGCTCCAAATGAGTGGCATAAAATGTAGGAATATTGGATTTTACAAAGATATTAATGACAGAAAACTCACTAGACAGCAGTAACTACAGAAAGAAGAATTTTAAATTTAGAAGAAAACCAAAAAAACCCACAAATGTCAAAGGTATATGCAGTATAACAAGATATATATATATATATCCAAGCATCACCAATCACTTCTTTTCCTTAAGAGAATTTTCTAAGATTTTATCCAACAAAGAACATAGTCCTAATCTGACTTTTATTTCTGATTGGTTATTCAATTATTGAGCCATATAGTATTTTCTCTTCTAATACAGACAAACAACATGAATCTCTCTAGGAACAAGCTCAAGTAGTTCACTTTTTTCTCATTTTTAAGTTGTCTGGTTATTTGGATATATTGTTTTCTAAAACTCTTGTTTTTGTAGTTGTAATGGATAAAAGGGGACATTAAAGTTAGGGGGTGATCTCCTTCCCTTGCTGAGTGATGGAAGGGTAAAAGGTGATTGAGGGATGGCTGAGTCTAGAGAGGAATGGACAAGAAGGTATTAGGATGGTAAGGGTACAGGGTAAGGTGTTCATGAGAGGCAGCTAACATACTACCCACCCAAGCTAGAGTCAGAGGATACTGAGGGTAATAGGCTGAACTCTTACGGGCAGGAAAGGTACTTTTATAGACACAAGGAATAGGGCCAGTCAGAAGTGGTTTGAATCTGACTTGAGGGCTTTCTTGTCAGTTTCTCAAGTTCTCAAAGGAGGAATCACAAGGCCCCTCCCTATCAATGAAACTGAAGGGATTCAGGAGGAAGAGTTGGGCAACTACTTCCTCCCAAGATGGATGCCCCCAGTTTCCCTCAAGAAATAAAAAGAATAATTCCTTCCCCTTCAACACTTGCCTAATTCTTCGACATAATGATTCTCCAGAGGGTTTGATTAGGTAACAAAGGGATTTATTAATTTTCAGGGTTGGTCTGGAAGGAGAGAGGGGCTTGGGGTTTCTGACAGCCTCTAGGCAGAAACTCAAGATGAGGAAGGGTCACAGGAATGGGTTAGAATGAGAGAGTACCTGCTTCTCTAAGCCAGGGAAGATTTGGCTGCTTTTAATGTAGAGGATATACTAAAGGGATAGTTTGAATTCAAGGATGTCCTACTTGCCCATTGGGGAAAACTAAACCCGCAAAGTCTATTCACTAAAAACCCAAAGCCACCCTTCCTCCCAGAGGCCCAGGAAAATAGGAAAGGAAAACAGAGAAATAATATGGAGGAGGTCAGGGAGAGGTCCAGAGAAATTAGCTAGGTACAAATTGTCCAGAGACAAAGAACAGGCCAAAAGCAAAACTGAAAGCCAAGCAGATCTCAAATTAGTCCTCCCACTCTGTTCAAGCCCCAGGGACCAACTGGTTTCTCTCAGAATCCTAAGGCTTCTAACTACTAGAAGTTTTCAGTTGGTCCCCTGCGAGAGCAAAAGCCTCTCTTGCATCTTTTGTATTACATAGTTTGCTATAAAATCACATTGTTTTGAAATTATTTTCTGTCTGCCTATTGTTCTTTTGTCTCCTCATTAATCTCTAGCCCCAAGGATTGGGGATATCACTGTTTCCATCTATTCCAGATCATCAGTTATAGTCAATTTGAATAAGGTTTCATCTAAGAAATATGTCAGTAGGTTGGTTCAAGTGTAAGTGAATATAAACCATGGACACATTTCAGCTATCCCCTCCTTACCTCTCCTACATGCTTCAGATATGAAGAGATAAACATACACAGATTACTTTCATTCTATATCCTGCATATTTGCTATGGTTTCTGTCCTCAAAGCAATGGTAATATTTTCAGTTGTTCAATTACCCTTCATCAAATAGAGTATTTTTCATCTTAAATATTTGATTGATATCAAATTATAAATTTTAATAATGTTATCCTTTTCTCCTGACCATAAAAAGGCTTTATTACTCAGTCTCCTCTCATTTCTCAAATATTTACTTAGTCTACTATTCAAGAAACTATTTCTTAAAAAAATCATGCTGGGGCAGCTGGGTAGCTCAGTGGAGTGAGAGTCAGGCCTAGAGACAGGAGGTCCTGGGTTCAAACCCGGCCTCAGCCACTTCCCAGCTGTGTGACCCTGGGCAAGTCACTTGACCCCCGTTGCCCACCCTTACCACTCTTCCACCTATGAGACAATGCACAGAAGTTAAGGGTTAAAAAAATAATCATGCTGCACATTTTTACAGAAAGCTTATATATGTTTATGTATCCATAAATATGTATACATACATATCATTTGTGTGTACATATACATACATATGTACACATATACACAAAGACACAAATTTATATGTTCATGTATCTGTACGTATATTCCAAATTGTGAAGGAGAGATAGCCCCTGAATGGCCACTTGAGTGTATTGAGGCAAGAAATATATATATGTACATACATATATACACGTATATATATATGTATGTATATATGTATACCTCCATTTGATATGAATTGATATTCAAAGAATTTTGATTTCATATGTTGTCTAAATGTTGGAAAGTATCATCTCTCCCACATCCAATCCTGACTTTTCATACTTTTACTTTTATCCAAAATGCCTTCTCAAACTGGAGATATCTCCATATCCATGAGCCTTTTCTCTGATTGATGAGTTCTTGCCTGGAACCCCCATTTCAATGTGTTTAGGTAGACCAGGATAATTTTTCTCCTGTTTCTCCTCCTAACTCTCTGTATTTCTATATTTTTCCCTGCTTTCTCTTCCTTCCTCCTTCCACATTTTTAGTTCTATTTTAACTACCCCCATTAAATGTAAAGTATTTGAGGCAGAAATTATCTTTGTGTTTGTAGTTGTAGTCCTAGAACTTAGCACAGTGTAATGTACATAATAATTAGATAAATGTATTCTCTCTGTCTCTTTCCCTCTGTCTCTTGTTGTGAGGAAGATTATTTAGTATTAGTTATATATAGTTTATATGGACCTAGCAGGAAGGGCTGGAGAATTCCAAGATGGAATGGAGCAGGAAGTGGGGCTGGTGCTCTGAGAAGGACTCCATGGTGGGTTGGCATAATTGTTGCTAACCCTGGGAGATCTCAGAGTTAGGGAAAAAAAATAACAATGGATTTAATCAGTTTAATAATAATTATGGATACTGGGGAAATAACTGGAATAATGGATTTAATCATGGAAATGGCCAGCAAAATGAGTTCCAATGCCAGAATGCATGTTGCCAAGGTGCTCAAACTCCAAATTTGGCAACAATGCAGGATTACATCAGAGCTGGAGAGTACCTGAAATTTAGCCATGTTGTACAAGGGAATGTTTATAATGGTAACATGAATGTAGGGACAGCTTCATTATGAAGGTGTGCCCAAAATTCAGAAGTGATTGATCAAGGTAATGGAATTGTATGTGTTAAAGATAATGATGTTGTAATTGTGGATAATGGAAATGGTGCACTTGATGTTAATATTGATTTGTTTGCTGATAATAAGAATTTAATTAATAATGGTAATGAGTTGATCAGTGTTAATTTAAATGGAATCAATGATAGTTTAATCAATGTGAATGAAAATTTTTCCCAAACATTTATTAATATTCATTTTTAACATGGTTACATAATTCATGCTCCTCCTTTTCCCTTCACCCCTCACACTCCCCCCACCCATGGCCGTTGCACATTTCCACAATTTTTTTCATGTGTCCTTGATGAAGACCAATTTCCAAATTGTTGGTAGTTGCATTGGTGTGGTAGTTTTGAGTCCACACCCTCAATCATGTCCACCCCGACCCATGTGTCCAAGCAGTTGTTTTTCTTATATGTTTCCTCTCCTGCAGTCCTTCCTCTGAATGTGGGTAGTGTTATTTACCATAAATCCCTCAGAACTATCCTGTGTCATTGCTTTCTGCTGGTAGAGAAGTCCATTACATTTGATTTTACCATAGTATATCAGTCTCTGTGTACAATGTTCTTCTGGCTCTGCTCCTTTCACTCTTCAGTTCCTGGAGGTCTTTCCAGTTCATATGGAATTCCTCCAGTTTATTATTCCTTTGACCACAAAAGTATTCCATCACCAGCACATACCACAGTTTGTTCAGCAATTCCCCAATTGAAGGACATACCCACCTTTTCCAGTTCTTTGCCACCACAAAAAGCACAGCTATAAATATTTTCATACAAGTCTTTTTATTTATCATCTCTGTAGGGTACAAACCCAACAATTGTATGGCTGGATCAAAGGGCAGGCATTCATTTATAGCCCTTTGAGTATAGTTCCAAATTGCCAGCCAGAATGGTTGGATCAGTTCACAACTCCACCAGCAATGCATCAATGTCCCAATTTTGCCACATCCCCTCCAACATTCATTA
>NW_025340729.1:0-1477 GCF_016433145.1 Gracilinanus agilis | reverse complement strand
GGGCTTCCCTGGCAATAAAGTGCATCAGTGACCCTTCCTGGCCTCTCCCTCAGGCTCTTTCTTTATCCTGGGCTCAACAGGCCCAGTTTGGGGAGGGCAGCAGAAGTGCCAAAGAGGGGCCAGTTGGGTGGCTCAGTGGATTAGAGTCAGAGCTAGAGACAGGAGGTCCGGGGTTCTAATCTGACCTCAGACACTTCCTAGCTGGTGACCCTGGGCAAGTCACTTCACCCCCATTGCCTAGCCCTGACCACTCTTCTGCCTTGGAGCCAATAGGCAGTAGTGATTTTAAGACAGAAGGTAAGAGTTTAGTCCCAAAGTATCCCTCAGGACAGATCCAGGAGACCCAAAGGCCACAGAACTGTGTGTGAACTGAGCACCACACCCTGCATACGCCTCGCCAGGATCATGCTGGTGTTCTGACCCATCCCTCCCAAACTGCACTCTGCCCCTTGCACACACGGTCACTATTCTGTAGCCCGAGGACCCGTGCCCAGCACCCACCCACAAGGGATGGCCAAGAGGCGGCTCCCTCCCAGGAGAGACCTCCGCATGCGCTGAACGAGGCTGCCCCAAGTCCCTGCACTCATCATGGCTCTGGGGAATGGCCTTCCTGGGCCTCAGCACAACCATCCCTGGAGTCAAGCCACGCCTGAATGAGCCTTTGGAGATTGGGGGATCCACGGCCACACAGCAGGAACGCTGGCAGGGCTCTGCCTTGCCTCAGGAGCCTGTGAAGGATCCCAGTCTGAGTGCAGATTCTGCATGAGGTAACTGCGATGAGGAGATGGACAAGGAAATTTTCTCTTGGTCTAAATCAGTGATTCCCAAAGTGGGCGCCACCGCCCCCTGGTGGGTGCTGCAGCGATCCAGAGGAAGCAGTGATGGCCACAGGTGCATTGATCTGTCCTATTAATTGCTATTAAAATTTGAAAAAAATTAACTTCCAGGGGGCTAAGGAATATGTTTTCTGGAAAGGGGGTGGGAGGCCAAAGAAGTTTGGGAGCCACTGGTAGATGCTTCCTTACACCTCCTGGTCCAGAGCCAATTTGTACATAAAGCACAAGGAGCCGTGGTGGGCCTGGCATAGTGCACCTAAGGGTCAGCCCTGGGCACTCGCTGAGGAGCTCTGCCTGGAATGTGTCACCAGCTCCCACAGCTCTCAAACAGAACTTTCAGTGACTGGGGCCAATGTCAGTCTTCTGCTGGCCCTCCCTCACCTCATGGAGGAGTCATCATTGACCTCCTGTTTTCCTTAAAAATCACGACCACCACCGTCACCAGCACCACCTTTCTCTGGCAATCCCAACAACAACCAAAGAGGACACCAAGACACATGTGCAAGAATGGAGGGTGACACTGGAAGACCCGACTCACACCAGAGCAGTCATGGCACATGTCTCTAGCAAACTTAGAGAGGTGCCTCTTGTAGGCAGTCTCTGCATGCCCCGCGTCCAAGCAGCCCCTGTGATTCTCTACA
>NW_025340728.1:0-1869 GCF_016433145.1 Gracilinanus agilis | reverse complement strand
ATCCTTGCATTGCTGTTACTGTTGAAATAGGGGAATGGGGGAAGCCTAGAATACTGGACATGACAGTTAAACACACAAAACTTAGCCAGGGAAACTAATGAAATATTTGTGAGCCCTTTGGTGTTATAATGAGATAGTAGGAAACAAAACAATAGGATTTTAATAATAAATAAGGTAGGATAAGTGGGAATGGGGCAAACTACTCTTAACAGCTATAGGAGGGAATATACAAGGGTTTAGGTGGTCCAGGAAATCAGGGCAGGGAAGATAAAACTTATACTACACTATACTCAACTAAACACAAGCTTGACAAGGCTTGGGGATCTCACTACTGGCTCCAAGGATGTTCTCTGTTGTCCCAGGGTCCAGGATGTTGGTACAGTCCACTAAAACCACTGAGTCACTCCAATTAAGCGGTCACAGATCTGGAGGTCCACCCTCCGAGCTGCTGATCCAGACTTATTCTGTAGTTCCTCAAGATGATGTTCAAGTGGGTTTTCCTTCAGTGAGATCAGGACACAAGCTCCTCTACCAGTGGCAAACCTCCCAACTGTCTCAGAGTTCAAAAAGCTCAGTGTCCTTTCTGCTGCATTCCCAAAGCCCTTAGAATGTTCAACTCAAGTCTGCATTTTCAAATGTTCCTTTCTCAATTTTGCACTTATCTACCTCAACTTATTCCTTATTACACTGTGTACAACATTCTTCTGGTTCCACTCATTTCACTTTGCATCACTTCATATAAGTCTTTCTGGTGTTTTTAATGGTTGTTCTGTTTGTCATTTCTTATGACTCAATAGTATTCCATTGCAATCATATGCCATAGTTTGTTCAGTCATTCACCAACTGATAGACATTCCTTCAGTTTCCAATTCTTTGCTGCCCCAAAAAGAGCCACTATAAATATCTTTGTACAAGTAGGGCTTTATCCCCTTTCTTTGATCTCTTTGGGATACAGACCTTGTTTTGAGGGGTCAAAAGATATGCACAGTTTTATGGACCTTTGGGCATGATTCCAAATTGTTCTCCAGAATTGTATCAATTCACAGCTCCACCAACAGTGTACCAGTGTCTTGATTTTCCCATATTCCCTCCAAACATTTATCATTTTCCTTTTTTGTCATATTTATCAGTTTGATAGTTGTTGTTTTAATTTGCATTTCTCTAGCTAGTACTGATTTGGAGCATTTTTTCCAGTCCTACAGTACCTTTTTAGCATAATAGTTGTAGGATGCTGCTGTTGTTGTTTAGTCATTTTCATTCCTGTCTCTATTCTGCCAGATTACATCTGCAGTCTTGTGTTCTCAAGAGGGTGACCAGGTTTGGGAGGGCCATGTTAGGGCTAGACAAAAGAAGAAAAGACTCAAGAGGGAACATGATAACTGTCTTCAAGTACTGTAAAGGATAGATATAGAGAGGAGAGGAGAGATGGAGAGGTAGATATAAAGATAAAGGAGAGAAGAGATAGATAAATTACAGAGAAATAAGAGCGGAGAGCAGGGGAGATAGAGATAAAGATAGATATTGATATAGAGAGGAGATAGAGGCAAGATAGATATAAATAAGAAAGATAGATATGGGGAGGGGAGGTAGTGTATAGAGATGGAGAGGATGGAGTGATGGAGAAAGGAGAGATAGCAGAGAGAAAGGGTGGGGAGATAGATATAGAGAAGAGGAGAGAAGAGCAAGGGGAGAGGAAAAACAGAAATTAAGGAAGGGAGAGATTGAGGATAAAAAGATGAGATAGGAGGGGAGAAAAGACAGGAAGATAGAAGAGATACATGGGGGATAGTGGAGAGGAGAGATGGAGAGAGAGAGAAGAAAGCGAAGAGAGGACACAGGAGGGGAAAGAGAAGGAAGATGGATATAGAG
>NW_025340727.1:0-2591 GCF_016433145.1 Gracilinanus agilis | reverse complement strand
ACCCTCCTGAACTGCCACAGGAGACAAATGAGGGTGAGTAGCAACAATCTTTGATTTCTTCTTGACCCCTGGGGATTATATTCCACAAAACTGCTTCCTGCCTGGTGAGTGCTAAACTCTGAAACTGAAATTTGGCTCAGAGTGGGCAAACATATCTTTTAAGAACACTCAGGAGTTTTTGTTGTGCCCAGTGAATGGTCTATAATTCAATGGATGATTTATATTTCAGAAAAAAAAATTGTATTTCATTAAAGTTGGTAGGGAATAGCTCTGCTATCTAAATCCTTGGTTTTATGGGATTACATCAGCTGGGGAAAGAAAAAAATGGATCAAATCATCCTAAGGCCATTAATAAATGATGTATCTCTTAAATCTAGTGCATGAAATCAGAAATGTTTTAGAATTGATTGGTTTATAGTTGTTTAGTCTCAAATTTCCAGTCTAGCAAACTATAATAGTGAATAGAGTTCACTACAGAGAATTATACATAGCATTTCTCCACATAGGAATATAGATTATTAGATCTTACTGAGGCCCTTAAAATGGCAAATTTAAAAATTATGAGTTTTCTTTCTTTCCCCTCTGTTTCTTATTTACCTTTTCATGTTTCTCTTGATTTTTTGTGGTTGGATATCAAAATTTCCATTTAGTCCTGGTCTTTTCTGTGCAAATACTTGGAAATCTTCAATTTTGTTGAATGCCCATAGTTTCCCCTGGAAGTATGTAGTCAATTTTGATGGGTAGCTGTTCTGTGGTTGAAGGTCCAGCTCTCTTGCCTTTCTGAATATCATATTCCATGCCTTGCAGTCTTTTAGCGTGGAGGCTGCCAGATTCTTTGTGATCCTGATTGGTGCTCCTTGATATTTGAATTGTCTCTTTCTGGCTTCTTGTAAGATTTTTTCTTTTACTTGGAAGCTCTTGAATTTGGCTATTATATTCCTGGGGGTTGTCTTTTCTGAGTCAAGTGTAGAGGGTGATCTATGGATCCTTTCAATGTCTATATTGCCCTCTTGTTGTAGAACTTCAGGGCAATTTTGCTGAATAATTTCTTTTAGTATGGAGTCCAAGTTTCTATTAATTTCTGCTTTTTCTGGAAGACCAATGATTCTCAAATTGTCTCTTCTAGACCAGTTTTCTTGGTCTGTCACTTTCTCATTGAGATATTTCATGTTTCCTTCTATTTTTTCAGTCTTTTGACTTTGTTTTATTTGTTCTTGCTGTCTTGAGAGATCATTAGCTTCTAATTGCTCAATTCTAGCCTTTAGGGACTGGTTTTCCTTTTCAATCTGATCATTTCTGGTGTTCAATTGGCTTATCATTTCATTTGATTTCTTAGCTTCACTTTCCAATTGCAAAATTCTGCCTTTTAAACTGTTATTTTCTTGCCTGATTTCCTTTTGAGCTATTTCCCATTTCTCTATCCAAATCTTTTCCAACTTTTTCGTCATCTCAGATTTGAACTCTTCAAGAGCTTGTTACCAGTTTTCATTATTTTGGGAGGGTCCGGATGCTTGTTTGTTCTCCTCTTCTGTTTGCTCAGTTGTCTGGATTTTCTCTGTGTAAAAGTTGTTGAGTGTTAAAGATTTCTTCTTCTTGTTGTTAATCTTTCTCTTTTGGCCTTCCTGATTCTGGGTTGCCATTGTTAGCCCAGCCCGTTCTCAGGTTTATCCTCATGCTCAGGGTCTGTCTGCACTCTTTAGGCTCCTGAGGCTTCAGGTCTGGTTGTTCTCAAGGTCAAGCCCCCTGGTGAACCCCCTTGCTTGATCCTCTGTCGGAGGCTCCTTTACAAGTCTCAGGTAGCTGCTTCCGCAGTCCTATATCCATCTGCACTGGTTCCCCACTCAGGGTTTCAGAGCCTTCACTCACGCTGGTGCTCCTGTGTCCGCCTCAGCCCGCGCCTGCGCTCTGTGTCCACATTCATAGTCTGTGTACATTCTTTAGCCTTTTGGGTCCTAAGTCTTGCTGCTCTCAGGAACAGGCCCTGGAGCTGCCAGTGACTCAATGGGTGCCCCCAACTTGCTCTATTTCTCTTTACCTGGCTTTGGCGCAGTAGGTGGTATGTGTGTGTGTGTGTGTGTGGGGGGGGTTGCTCAGCCCGCGATTTAGTGAGAGCTGTTTCACCCCTTTATAGCCATGGAAATGCTCCAATTCCACGTACTTTCCATGCTGTGCCCTGTTTTGGGGTCCCTCCATTCCTCTGGATTTGTTTTTATGTCCCCTTGAGGAGTCCTGTATGTTTCAGTTAGGAGAGGTTAAGTGCTGCTTTTTACTCTGCCGCCATCTTAACCAGGAAGTCTGTCCATCTCACTATTTACTTTTAGTCAGATCAATTATCATGTATGGCTTGGATGTTGTGGTTGGTATGGACAAAGAAAGGGTAAGGAAGAGGTGCTTCTTTAGACAAGATTAGAATGCTGAAGTTGTGGGAGCAACTATGTGGTTCAATGGATTTAGAGTCAGATCTAGAGATTGGAAGTCCTGGGTTCAAATTCAACCTTAGAAAATTATTACCTTTGTCACTTGACCTCCATTGCCTAGCCCTTACCATTCTTCTGACTTGTAACCAATACACAATATTGATTCTAATATGG
>NW_025340726.1:0-1385 GCF_016433145.1 Gracilinanus agilis | reverse complement strand
AGAGCTGGGAGAGACCTTAGAACAGAGAATGCCAGAGCTGGGAGAGAGCTTAGAACAGACGATGCCAGAGCTGGGAGAGAGCTTAGAACAGAGGATGTCAGAGCTGGGAGAGACCTTAGAACAGAGGATGTCAGAGCTGGGAGAGACCTTAGAACAGAGGATGTCAGAGCTTGGAGAGACCTTAGAACACAGAATGTCAGAGCTGGGAGAGAGCTTAGAACAGAGAAGGTCTGAGCTGGGAGAGATCTTAGAACAGAGAATGTCAGAGCTGGGAGGAACCTTAGAACAGGGAATGTCAGAGCTGAGAGGAGCCTTAGAACCCGAAAGGTTAGAATTGGGAGAACCCTTAGAACACAGATTGTCAAGAACCCAGTATCTAACAAAAACTACTGGGAAAATTGGAAAATAGTATGGAAGAAATTAGATTTAGATCAATATCTCACACCCTATACCAAGATTAATTCAGACTGGGTAAACGACTTAAATATAAAGAGGGAAATCATGAACAAATTAGATGAACATAGAAGAGTATACCTGTCAGGTCTGTGGGAAAAGAAGGAATTTAAGACCAAGAAGAAGAGAGAGAACAGTACAAAATATAAAATGAATAATATTGATTATATTAAATTAAAAAGTTTCTATACAAACAAAACCAATGCAAGAGCACAGAATGTCAGAGCTGGGAGGATCTTAGAATATAGAAGGTTAGAGCTAAAAGAGCCCAAGAAGCAGCTAGGTGATACAGAGGCTAGAGTGCTGGGTCCAGAGTCAAGAAAATCTGCATTCAAATCTAGCCTCCAAAATTTAATAGCTTATGTGGAAATTTGTTATTGAAATTTTAAAAATCCAAGTTAAAAAAATAGCTATGTGACCCCAGACAAGTTACTTAACCTGTTTGTTTCAGTTTCCCCATATAAAACAAGAATATTAATAGTACTGGCCTCCCAAGATTGTTGTGTGGATCAAATGAGATAAAAATTGTGAAGTACTTAGCACAATATTTGGCACATAGTAAAAGCTATATAAATGTTGGTTATTATTATTAATGCAACTTAGCTGAATCTTGGGAGAGCTGAGCTTTTTGAAAAGGAATTGGTGGGGCACTGGGCATCCTAACACTCCCAGAGCAGGCATTTCTACTTTTAGACAAATCTGATCTGTTAGAAATGTTTTTTATCTGGAGCCAAAATGTGTCTTTCTTCAAGCTTCCACCCACTGTTCCCATTTCTGTCCCCTAGCACGAGACAGAACAAATTACAGCCTTCTTTCTCATGACCAGCCTCAGTTTCCTTCTCTATATAGCAGATACTTCTATAAGGGCACAGATGCCTCTGGCTCTTTTGTGACATGCTCTCTTTCGAAATTTAAACCTGAATTGGTTGTTG
>NW_025340725.1:0-4279 GCF_016433145.1 Gracilinanus agilis | reverse complement strand
GGTAAAAAATATATATAATATAATACATATGATAAAAAAGATATATAAAAGATTTTTAAAAGGGCTTTTAAAAAATTGAAAAAAATAAATAAAATTGGTAATATTATTGCTTACTCAGATTACAAAAATTAGTTCTGATACATATGTTATCCTTATCCCAATGGCACAGAAACAACTTCAAAGGTTACTTGTACAGTATCTATTTTGGCAAGTGAATTTTACAAATTCTATAGGAAAATTTGACAATCATATTCCTAATACCAAAACCTTGCAAATTGTGAATTTAACTCTGATAATTTTTAAAAATAACATCGTTGTACATTATTATTGATGCTGTGAATACTTTCACTGCTGCATCAAGTCAGGAAAAAGCGGAAGCTATATCAGACAATCATGTCATGTTAATGCAGACACAGTATAGTTTTCTGCATAAAGCAGGATTGGCTGCGAATAGACATGTCCTTAAAGTCATAACACAAATTTGTAAAATCCTATCTGATTCATTATATGTTCTTTATCTGGTGATTTGTTTAAAAGATGCAAAACTTTAATCAATGCAAGATACAGAACTTGTTCTGTTGTTTCACACCACACAGAATGCAATCTTTGCATTCTGCAAAACACAAAGCGGAAAGGAGAATTTTGTTTGTTTTTACGATCTCCCTAGACCTCCGTCTGAGAGAATTTCAAAGGTAAAATGATCTACTAGCCACTGCTTTTCAGGAAGCAGTTAATTCACACTCACAACTACATCAAAGTGCCAGATCTAGTAACCCTCAATTCTCTGTACAAGTAAGTGAAATTAATTGGTGATACAAATTTTATGTTCCATATTCTGGAGTTAACTGCAAAGTCTTAAAAACTGCACAATTGTGGCAAAGGGATGTATTACAATATGTTCCTTTTGTAAAAATGAAAAATAGATATGTAATTGGAGATAATTACCCTCTTGCTGTATGGGTTAAAGCTCAAAATGGAGAAGTATGCAATGCTGTTGCATATCTTTTAAATAATCTTGCACATTTGGCCATTCTAAAAACAGTTTAAAAAATTGGAATAACAATGCCCAAGAAGAGATGGGCAAAATTGGACAAATTATGGAACATCTCTAATTTGGCTGATATCCCACAAAATTCTAAAAAACAAGCAATTGGAGAAAGGACGAAAAGAAAATTAAAAGCCCAAATTAAAAAACAAAAAGGACATTATCAGACACTTTCTAATAATATAAGACCCAATAAGTCTTTCATTTGGGGTCAAGATTTTGCTTCTATTTTCACAGATATCAACAATCCATGGAAGAAAACGAGAGTCATCAAACATTCCCAGAGAAAACCAACCCAAAGAGCAGAGAAAGCAGATGTCTGTCCAGCACCAACCACAGCACAACACAGCAATCAGACACCAGGAAAGCAGCAGATGAACAAACAAGGCACAGCCACTGACTTAAGGACAAGTCTAATGAACTATCCACACAGATGAACTCTAACTAAGAGACAGTATACCTGCAAAAGACTATTATTAATTTGCTTACAGACATTCTATTCTAAATGTATATGGGTATTAATTGTAAGATCAACTCTCTTCATGTACCTAAAAACTTCAAATTATATTGTACAATATATAACTTGCAATTATTTGGTTGGAATTGTTCCATGTTATTCAAATTTGATCAAAAAACAAATTTTATAATTGGCAATGTTATAACAGTACATTGGATACTGTTCAATTGCAACAGAAATTGTTTATATTGTCCAAAATGTATATAATTCTCTCAACCTGTTTATTCAATATTTATAAAAAGTATGTCTTTACTACAATTAGGCTTGTACAAGAATCCATTTGGCTTGAAATTGCATTTAATAAAAAAAATCCGTATTTTAATTAAAAAGGGGATATGATGGTTCTACATACATACAGAATGTTATAATTTGGGGATTATTGGTACCTTTTAAAAATCTGCATTAATTGTTATATTATTGTTTGTTGAAAAACTTTTACCTGGTGAAAATTAATATACATTCACCTTGTGAATGTTGGTCAACTTTAACTAGGAAAATCGAAATAATTTTTGAAGGAAGATTCTTTATGTTACACACTTCCTTGGCTGCAACATTGCCACATGGAATGTGATCCATGAGTTTAAAATTTTGTATTAATTTTAATTTTAATTTTCAAAAGGACATTCGATTTTTATCTTTTTCTCTTATTTCATTTTCCCCGATTAATTGTTCATATTATTTTTCCTATGTTTTTCTCTGAATACTTGAAGTACATTGAAAGCAGTATTATTATTCTGATCCTGAAAAATAAGTTTACAATATCTCTAAGCTTTAATATATATGCTTGCCCAAATGCTTATGACTATAGAAACCTGCCAATACTTGATAAGTATTGTAGGACGTCTGCCAACAATTAGGTCTGATTATGCAAAAAGGGATTACAGTAGAGAAAATGCACACTGTAATCATATTCAAGGTAAGAGACATTAATTGTGCCTATGGGATCCATGAAAAGCTAATCCAAGGCAGTGTACTCCTTTGGATGTTCTGACCAATCTCAGACGCAGGACTCCCTTGGCCCAAAGGTGTAACTATCATTGTGGCTCTAAGATCCCTGAACTGAAGCCAATATCAGACCATGGATTCATGCTTCCCTTTTGTATCATCACATAGTCCTTTATATTTTAGAATCAGGCTACTTTCTTTAGTCCTAGCTGACCATGGGTAAAATGCTATATTAATATGCCTGTCCTACAAGAGTGTGGGACTAATATCACACTAATTCGCGATCGCTTGTAATTTAACATAATTTTATTACTTTTTAAAATTATTATTAGTCCTATATAAACGTATATGGTTTAATTTTACTCTTTGATTTAGAATTCATTTTTTTAAATTTTCCTTTTATTATACTTATTATTCTTGTTATTTTTTGGTATTGTTCTTGTTAAATTTTTAATTTCTTTTTCACTATTACACACTCTCATCTTAATTTTTTAAACAAAAAGGGGGATGTGTGGCATACCAGGTATATTCTAGTCTTTTTTTAAAAAAACCCTTAACTTCTGTGTATTGGCTCCTGGGTGGAAGAGTGGTAAGGGTGGGCAATGGGGGTCAACTGACTTGCCCAGGGTCACACAGCTGGGAAGTGTCTGAGGCCGGCTTTGAACCTCCCGTCTCTAGGCCTGGCTCTCAATCCACTGAGCTACCTAGCTGCCCCCAGGTATATTCTAATCTTGAAAGTATTATTGATTTATGGTTATTGTAACCTATCTGCTCAAGTATCACACTCGTGGTCATTTTATTTCTTGGTCATTGTATGGAATTGGTACTCTGTTCATCCTGACCACTCTCCAAACCAAATGGTCAGGAGAATTTCTGGACAGGACCTAAGGGTCCTAGCTAACACCTTATCAGAACACATTTCTTTCCAGCTCACCTGTTTGAATAACCTCCTCCTCTTTCATTATGTGGTTGTCTATTGAGCCAATTTTAAATCCTATACCATGTCACATGTTCATTAGCTACCTCCCATTCCACATTACTTGACACCCTAATAAAAGTTTGAGAACACGTACTGGTCAATCTAATAAAAAAAGGAAATAAGAAAAGCAAATTGACAGTATCAAAGATGAAAAGGGAGACCTCACCTCTAATGAAGGGGAAATTAAGGCAATCATTAAAAACTATTTTGCCCAATTATATGGCAATAAATATAGCAATCTAGGAGATATGGATGAATATTTATGAAAATATAAATTGCCTAGATTAACAGCAGAAGAAATAGAATACCTAAATAATCCCATATCAGAAAAAGAAATTGAACAAGCCATCAAAGAACTCCCTAAGAAAAAATCACCAGGGCCTGATGGATTCACAAGTGAATTCTATCAGACATTCAAAGAGCAAGTAATCCCAATACTATACAAATTATTTGATATAATAAGCAAAGAAGGAATCCTACCAAATTCCTTTTATGACAAAAATATGGTACTGATTCCAAAGCCATGTAGATCAAAAACAGAGAAAGAAAACTACAGACCAATCTCCCTAATGAACATTGATGCAAAAATCTTAAATAGAATACTAGCAAAGAGACTCCAGCAAGTGATCAAGAGGATCATTCACCATGATCAGGTGGGATTTATACAAGGGATGCAAGGATGGTTCAATATTAGGAAAACCATTCACATAATTGGCCATATCAACAATGTAACAAACAAAAATCACATGATTATCTCAATAGATGCTGAAAAAGCCTTTGACAAAATACAGCA